>NC_135817.1:6788031-7088315 GCF_964213995.1 Mustelus asterias | reverse complement strand
GGTGCAATGTTAATCAGAATCTCTTATAGGGCTGCAAGGAAATTATCATCTTATTTCATGGAAGATTTATTGTATGGAAAGTTTGGGAGGCCGTGCAATATTGATTTGAAATCCTGTGAATGCTATTTCACAATTAGTACTTCGGAACTGCCAAAATCAAAAGGGGTGTAAAACAAGAAATTGATGCACACAGGCGTTGGGTAATATTACAATCTGAAAAGCTTTTCTTTCCTATGGGAAGTAACAGTAGCAGATTACTTAGCTGCCAAAGAAATGAGATTAATACTTATCTCCTTAAATGGTCAAGATTTTAAGATATGCATTGATACCTCCAGCATGCATGAGATGCCTGAAAGATACCTCTTTCTGCAAATGGGTGAAGCTGAATAAAATGAAACAACACAAGGGAGACAAGTATGCGAACACCAACTCATCTAGAAAGATTGCCGAATACAGTAAACATTATTGGGTAGGGTAAATTTCAGATATTTGCAGGTTTCTTTACCAACCACTGATAATTGTATCATTAAATTTGGACATGTTCGTCCGGTGGGCTTTTGACGTGACTTTTACAAATAATCTTTTTGCTGTGACCTCTACCACTCGAAAATCGAGGAACACAGCAATGCTGTGGGAATGCTATTACCTCCCCTCCACCTCAAGCAGCATCCTGGCCTGGATATGTGTCTGCTCTCTTTCATTGTTGCTGGGTCAGTATATGGGTTATCTTGGTGTCTTATGAAGAAGTCACCAGGTTAGTGAATCAAGGCAACACTAGACTTTCACAAAATCATTGATAACGTGTCACAAACACACAATGTAGAATTTGCTCATGGGATGTGGGTGTCGATGACTAGGGCGGCATGTATTGGCCATCCCTAATTGCCTCTGAGGAGGCGGTGGTGAGCTGCCCTCTTGAGCCACTGCAGTCCATGTGATGTAAATCCATCCGCTGTTGGGGAGGGAGTTCTAGGATTTTAACCCAGTGCTAATGAAGGAAAGGTAAAATAGTTCCAAGTTAGGGGATAGTATGGGGGGCTTGGAAGGGATCTTTCAGGTGGTGGTGTTATGTCTGCTCTTCCTACTCTTCTAGGTGATCAAGTTCAAGAGCTTGGAAGGTGCTGTCAAAGACTATTATTACTAGCACAGCAGATGTTATTGCTGAGCAAGCAAGACCCAGAATGAGGTCTGTCTAACTGATCATTAACCATTTTTTATTGTGAAAACAAATAGGAATAGCTACTGACCTCAAAAGCATATAACCCAATAACACCATTAGAATTTTAAAACGGAAAAGATTATTAAAAAGGAAAAAGACATAAGCACAAAAAATATAAGTTACACAGTTAAAACAGCCCCCCAAAACATGCTTGGTCAAATTAAACAACCTTTTTGGTAACAATCCCCAAATACATTTTTAACCATCAAAATCCAGTAATTATTATCCAAATCAAGAAATTGTTGTCACTTTAATAAGGTACATCTCACAATTTCTCAGATACTTCCACTCTGTTTCTGAACCTCTGTTTGGAATTTTACATCAGTTGCCTAAAACAAATGCTCCAACTGTCTGGTTGCTTCCAGTTCAAAACATTCACAGCTACTCAGCATCCCACACAAAGAAGCTGGTCTTCAGGGCTTTTTCCCACTGCAATTCCACTCAGTTAAACATCCCGTTCCTGGAATAGATTTTTCCCCTTTCATCTTAGTTCCACTGTCATTAAAGACCTCTTTGAACTCAACTTTTCTAAAGATAAAAAGCTTTCATGTTTTGTCTCTACTTCGGGTCAATAAGATTTAAAATACCTTCCCCTGTTTACCCATAGAACGCCTGCAAGATGCAAACGTTCCTTGACACCTCTGAACTCCCCTTTGAAATTCAACAGCAGAAAATTCAATTTCTCAACTTTTGCAAATTTCAAAACCAACCTATTTACTTATAACTCAAACCCACCATAACCTCTCATTACAAATGCCCGAACCAAACACTTTTAACCTTTCATCTCATAGACCTCAAAAATGACCTGTCTCTAGTGACCTTACCCCGATTCAATTCACCTTGGACACACACAGCTTTCTTTAACATAGTCACAAAAACATACATCTCCCATCAAAGATCGGCAAATTGTTACAGTGCACCTTGTGTATGGTATACACTGCTGCAACTGTGTGCTGCTGGTGGAGGAAGTAAATGCTTAAGGTGGTTTATAGGAGGTTGATCAAGCGGGCTGCTTTGTCCTGGATGACGCAAGGTTTTGGGACTGCCATTCCACCACATTCCTGACTTGCGCTTTGTAAATGGTGAACCAGCTTTGTGCTGAAAAGCCCTACCAGAAGCTTTTCAAATGTTCATGTTTTGATGTGTTCAACAGGCATCATTTGTGCTTATTTATGATCAGATTATCTGTGCTCAAAACAATCATCTAGCCATCGTTTGACATCATCTATGTTCCAAAGTAATCACATTGTCGTTGCAAGAATCTTACCGAGGCTAGTCCTCCATCACCGATCATCCTTTATTTAGTGTGTTTGAAGTGCCGTTCAGCGGCTACAGAGTGCAGGTCAGCTCCAAGTCTTTCAACTGCTGACCTGAGTGGAGCCAGCTGATTTTAAACCAGTGCCCGCCCTCCCACTGCTCCTTTCCTTTCGAGTGATCCTACTCATGCCAATTAGGGGAGTTTGTATTCTATGAGGCTCACAAGGAGATCTATCGATGATCCCCTGTGCCCATCATAACATCCCTTTCCCCCAAATCTGTTTCTTCCCCTGCACCCCCACCATGGAGAAGGTGGGGGGGGGGGGGCTTTTCCACTGTTTAGCGATCGGCCTGGGGTCAATTGGAGGCAGAACTGGATCAGGGGGTGTGAAATGGATTGGAGATTTTCGCTTCCAAAGAGAACACCATAAAGCCATCAATGCTTCCTCGGGTGGATGGAGCTATTACAAGGGGGCATAACTATAGGGTTCGTGGTGGGAGATACAGGAAGGATATCAGAGGTAGGTTCTTTACGCAGAGAGTGATTGGGGTGTGGAATGGACTGCCTGCAGTGATAGTGGAGTCAGACACTTTAGGAACATTTAAGCGGTTATTGGATAGGCACATGGAGCACACCAGGATGATAGGGAGTGGGATAGCTTGATCTTGGTTTCAGATAAAGCTCGGCACAACATCGTGGGCCGAAGGGCCTGTTCTGTGCTGTACTGTTCTATGTTCTATGTTCTAATGCTGGTTCTTCTTGAGTTCTCACTTCAGTGGGGGTGTGTGGGGGAGTCTTTTCCACTTCCATTTCGGAATCTTTGTCCTCATCACCCAGAAGAGCAGGTGTGGAGTCGATTTCCAGTCGTGGCTCAATGCTGGCACTGGTCGTCCCCATGACTGGTAATGAGGCCTGCACAAGCTACCTATTCCTGACAATTTTGTCCTGCACTAGGATCTTATAAGACATGAGACCCGTTTTCTCCTTTATGATCATGGGGTCCCAACTGAAGCCATCCCCAAAGTTCCTCACTTGGGTCGCCGGTTTTGAACGTTCTTTCCATCCTTACAGAATCATAGTTCTTCTTTTGATTCTCTTGTTGTGACTCCACCTCCCCACCAGGTTTGGGAACATTAGGTTTAATCTAGTCCAAAGCCTCCATCCAATTAACAATTCTGCTAGGGAAATTCCTGTCACCGTGTGAGGGATAGTCCTGTAGTCAAATAAAAATCACACCAGTTAGGTGTCTATGGACGCTGCAGGTAGCTTCCTCATGCCGAGTTTAAAAGTCTGCACTGCTCATTCAACCAACCCAATTGATGACGGGTATAGAGTGTTGTCCTATTGTGTTTGATTCCATTGGAAAGCACAAAAGTCTGAAACTCAGTGCTAGTAAAGGCAGCGCCATTCTCAGAGACCAGGACTTCAGGCATCTCATGATTGCAGAAACCTTGTTGCACTTTCTCAATGGTAACACGGGAAGTGGTGGAACACATATGATGTATCTCCAACTATTTTGACTGCGCGTCAACCATAATTAAGAACATGGAGCCCAAAAGAGGCCCAGCAAAGTCAACATGTACTTGCAGGCTGGGCCTACCAGGCCACTCCCGTAGATGTAGGGATGTTTGGGGAGTGGGCGGGGGCGGAGGGGGGGGGGGGGGGTGAAATTTGTTTATTCTCTAGGCACGACTAATACTGTCTGGCCAAGTTGGCAATGTCTGCAGCAAGGCCAGGCCACCACATGTAGCTCCTCGCTAGCATTTTCATCTTCAAAAGTACAGGGTGGCTATGGTGTCATTCCATAAGTATCGGACGTCACCTTGGGTGAGGGACAACTGCGTGGGAACCCCAGAGGATGGTGCTATCCTCAACACTGAGCTGTCTTTCTTCATCCAATAGTGTTTCATTTCATCTGAGGGCTGTTCTGAGAATCCCTCCGTGTAATATTATGATTTTTAATTTAGACAGGACTGGCTCCTTTTGCGTGCAGGTGTCGATTTGCCTTGCAGACACTGGCAAGGTGTCCAAAAATTTAAGGATCATTACGACCTCTTCTACAGTTGGTAGTGAAGTCAGGTTTATGGGCAATGGCAAATGACTCAGTGCATTGGCGTGAGCTATCTTGTTCCTGGGGTGGTACTCTAGGAGGTATTCATAAACCATAGAAACAAGGCTGATAATCACGAGTTTAAAAATCAAATAAGCTGCTAAACTTAGTTACACAGGAAAACTATGAAAAGAACCACAGGTCTTGATTAAAGCAGATCCAGATAAGCATCAAGGATCATAAAACTCCTAGTTACAACGGAGGACTCAGTCACACAGCATACACACAAGACCTCCAATGAATTATGTCCAGCTGCAGTTTGTTAGTGTCCATTCTAACAAGAGAGAATGGGACAGGGGAGGTGATATACCAGAGGTTAGAAAGACAACTTCATAATTGTGTAGAAGAAAATACGTGCTTGGTGACATTATAATTAGGTAGATGCGCACAAGTTGTAATTGGACAATTATGCGTCTTGCTATGAATGATGTAAACCTAGTAGAGTAGATATAGATAACTTCAGTGTAATTGTACAACTTTGATTGGTATATGCTAATTTATTGTACCTACTTAACTATAAAAATGTCTATATAATTCCTGGATCAGGGCTCTCCCTGGTGTATCACTAATTGGAGCACTGGGGCCAACCCACACTATGGTTCATAATATAGGCCTTGTCTGAAACTCCAAGAGTCTTCCTCTGGTTTTCTTGAGTGAGAGAGTGAAGTACACTATAGTCAGAGATATATTTTTCTCTTAACAAATGGTAGCAGAGGATGGTTACTCTGGCTGGATGCAACAGCAGGAGCTCAGTTTGGTTTGTATTACCTTTGATTATACTCCTGACTGGGTGCTGTCACATAGTTTAGCCAACAAATGGGCAGATTCGCATTAAGGGAGTGTCACATCATCGTGAAGCTCTTCTCTGGGGACCCTGAAGGGAGCGAAGTACATTATTGCGAAGCTCCTCTTTGGAGAGGGGAGGAGAGGAGAGAGGGGAGGGGAGGAGAGGAGAGAGGGGAGGGGAGGAGAGGAGAGAGGGGAGGGGAGGAGAGGAGAGAGGGGAGGGGAGGAGAGGAGAGAGGGGAGAGGGGAGGAGAGGGGAGGGGAGGAGAGAGGGGAGGGGAGGAGAGGAGAGAGGGGAGGGGAGGAGAGGAGAGAGGGGAGAGGGGAGGAGAGGGGAGGGGAGGAGAGGAGAGGGGGGAGCAAAAGCGAGTTAAGTACATGATGTGAAGCTGTGCTTTCTGAGGGGCAGGATGGAACAGAATTCAGTTAGTCACTAACTCCTCCCCAGCAGATGCAAGGAAACAAAGTACTGTGGTGAAGTTTCCTGCAAGGGGGAACGTCCCGAATTCTCACACAATTTTTAGATTTTCTATAACTGTCTAGATACCTTAACTCAACTATAGTAGATATGTCGAAACCAGGAAAAGCTGAATCCGTAAAGATGGAACTTGAGTTAGTTGCTGAATGGGGAGGAGAAGGAATAATATCCCTCTACCTCACCTAGAAACATTGTGTCGCGCAGTGCATTTTTCCAATCAATTTACAAAGTGCTGCTAGGCTCAAATAAGTGATAACAACTCGAGACAGCCACTGTGGAAAATCTGTACTTACAGCAGACAAACACATTCTGAAGCATATCAGAAGGGGAGCTCCTCCAGTGGCGGTGCAGGTCACTGCAGCTGACCTAGGAACAATTAACGGATTGAAGTAATAGGTTGTGATTAAAGTCAAAATGTAACAAATGAGTATCTGTCCAAAAGAAATTTGGGCTATTTTAAAATTCAAAAGATTGAGTTGTAGCTTTGAATTAAAGCTACAGAAGTCTTCAAGGTCAGATAAAGCTTGCAGTTTGGCAAGGATCCAATCTGAACATTCCAGCCTGGAAATTGGTGACTGCGATTATGTGTGTATCTATGATTATGTGTGTGTTTGTTAGTTTATAATTGTGGATTCATGATTAAATGTGGAAATTTTAAGCGTAGGCTGGAGGAATTTGGAATAAGCGTGAGAATTTTCTAGTGTTGTCACATCATCCCCAGTAAAAGAACAATGATTTTGCAGCTGGTAATGTGTTTGGGTGAGAGTGCAGTTGGAGATTTTGAATCAATAGGTGTTGCTCCTAAAATCAGGCATTGAAAATTGGCTTAAATGAAAAACAAAGTTTAAGTTATAATAATGGAGGATCATGTTTCTTGTTTTAATGTGTAAGCTTGTTAGTGCTCTGTCACTTTAAGAAGCTATAGCTGCGAGAATTTATGAGATGTGAACATCCGCTTGGCTGTTCCGAGAGGTGCTTTATCATTGTTTTGGGCTATATTTGTTAAGGCTTATCTTTAGAAGGTTAAAAACAGAACCATGAGAATGCTTACGGAATTCATTTAAGTTGTTGTTGCTTAAAGCATGTGCTATGTTTACCTGCTTAGATATTTATGGGTTATATGCTTCAAGTTTTCATGTTTTCTGTCTGATTGTGATAAACAGACATTTAAAGGGATTCTAAGAAAAAAATACATACACACAGTTTAGGTAGTTTCTGTGGATATAAGAACAAACTTTATTTTGAAGAAGAGATGAGATAGACATTAATGGGCATCTAAAAGCCAACAACATAAGAAAAATGTGCTGTTAGCAAGTTACCTTAAAAATGAGGCTATTTAAGACAAAGAATATGTGATCAAAATATGTTACTGCCTGGAATCAAATAGAAAAGTTTGATTTCTGTATTAAAGATGTTATGAAGCAAACTGGACAGGATCAAGTAATTGAGGGTAGAAGATAGAGTCTGGAAATCAAACTGTAAATGGGAATTAGGACACTGGCTGCAATTCAATTCAAGGAAGGAAAGTATAGATGGGGCTAGTAAATTGATAGCTCTCTCTTGGTGATATTTGTGTCCTTGTCTATGTTTTTTAGAGAACAAAATTTGATAGTCTGACCGCCACCATAGGCATCTGGACCATACATGGAGAGATGAGCGAAGATCAAGATCTTTTGATAAGATCACCTGACAGCCAAGAAGGTTTTAGCATGATATTGAGATCCTCCATTAGTGTGCAGATCAGTTATATAAGAATAACTATTATGCAAGAAACCAGTCTAAACAGACCCATTCAAGGCTCTGGAAGTACTTACAATTATACATTGAAGAGCAGGTCTCAGATATGCACAATACTTGATGAACAAAATGGCATGAAATGGTTAATGGAGCCAGTAGAATGAAACAACACCACATAAATGATCAAGGCACTGACACACACTCCATAGAGAAACCAATTTCAAAACAACTGGGACAGAATTAAACACACCCATACCTGCCAAAAAACTGAGCAAAATTATAGTGAAAGGATAAATAATTTGGATGGGAACAATTAAGCACCTAGTAGCAAGTTAACCTGGTGTGGAATATCCATAAACTGGATACAGATAAATGGAGAACTGGAGAATATTTTAAGTCCATGTTTAGGTGGTTTCTGTGGTTGATATTGAGTGAGGTGATCTGGAGATTATTGAATCATAGAAACCCTACAGTGCAGAAGGAGGCCATTTGGCCCATCAAATCTGCACCAAGAACAATCCCACCTAGGCCCTATCCCCATAACTACACGTATTTACCCCACTAATCCCTCCAACCTACACGTCCTGGGACACTAAGGGGCAATTTAGCATAGCCAATGCCCCTAACTTGCACATCTTTGGACTATAGGAGGAAACCGGAGCACCCAAAGCCAGGAATCGAACCCAGGTCCCTGGAGCTGTGAGGCAGCAGTGCTAACCACTGTGCCACCGTGGAGATGGGGTGTATCAGGATGAAAGCAGCATCAATCTAATTATTCAGAGATTACACTCAAGTTAATATAGATAGAATTTAACACAAATTATGTGAAGAGGAAGCTGGAGTCTAAAAAAGAGAAGTGGATTTTCCTGTTGGACAGATAGCCCCACTCAAGGGCTTGAGAAGAGAAAGATGTGATCAAGAATAATAATGAGACAAGATGTGAAGTAAGACAGCATAGTCAAAAAAAAAAAGCCAGAGTCCAGCTGGCAGTGCAGGATTTGGAGAGAGATCAGCACCTTGAAAAATTAGAAGTCCCACGAGTTGGTGATAGGGTAAAGGTGAAGGTGGGACTGCAGCACAGTGGTCTTCAACCACAGTGGCATGGACAGTACAAGTAATCATGACAGGTGATATATGCGCACTTGTCGATACAAAGACAGGAAGTCAGTGAAAGAATTATTTTTTAAAAATGTACGAGGACCCTAAAAATTCTTTGACCAACCAACTAGTAGGGATCAACATTAATGTCCTATTTACTCTGACTATCGTAGAATCATGGGAGGCACCGATGGTGAATATAAGGAACAGCAGGTGCTTGCGTCCCAGACAGTTACCAACTGTTCAGCTCCCAACTGGAGAAACAGAAAAATGGATCAAGAAACCTAATATCTGGATATTGGATCAAGTAACTTTCAGCAGTCATCAGACACAAGTAATCACACCATTAGGGGGAGGAGCTATGACAAGAGCGCATGGTTTCTGTGCCTTTAGAGAGACGAGGCATGCCAATCCAAATCGCTGATCCAAGTTGTGGATGGTCTGAGAAATGGTGACAATTTAATTAGAAGCTGCATTTCTCTCTCCTTCTCTTTCTTTCTCTTGCTCCCCTCCCCCTCTTTCTTCCCTGCCTCCTCTCTCCCTTCCACCTTACTCTTCCCCTCCCCACTTTCTCTCCCCATCCTCCCCCCATCCTTGAAGTGAATGTGGGAGAGAGAAGGATGGACAGAGTGTGTGTGTGTGTGAATGTGAGAAAGGGACTGTATGTGAGTGTGTGAAGCAGAGAGACTAGGCTAGATTTTCACCATGTCAGAATTACTCAAGAACCATTTAAAAAAACAGGTCATCCTTGTGCCTCACAAGTCAAGGTATGACCCCCACCCACCCACAAACCCCCTCCCCAGCCTTTGGCCTCCCATGAACCCTATGTCTAGGTATAGCCCCATCAACTCCCATTGCTTCTCATGTCCCCGTGCCATGCTATGCCATCCACACATCCCCAATGGCCCCTCATGCTCCCATGTCAAGGTATGGTATTTTCATGCCCATTCACCCACTGTATGCTGTAAAAAACCAATGAATCTCATAGTGACAGTGTGGAAAAAATGAGCTCTAAAAGTCATTGATAACTTTTCACTTTCTTCAGAAAAAACTCCTGTTTACTACAACCCAATAGAACCATCCAGACCCTTTAAAGTAACAGTACCTGAAACTGCAAAAAAAAGTGCAAGCACCAGAAACCTCTTTATGTTGTATAAATAAATATTGTGCAATTGGCAGCATTGAGCCAGAGCTATCAATCAAGCAATGAGAATGGACAGGAGGGGGAAGGAGGGAGAGAAGAAGGGGAGGAGTTTGAGGAATGGAATCAGGGGTGCAGTGGGAGGGAGTGGAGAGAAAGGAGGGGGAGAGAGGGGTTAAGTGTGGATTTGGCTGCATACATAATTAGCTGGGACTTAGAAACTTTTGGCTGTATATAGTCACATTTTGTTGTGATCACTACAGGATGGCAATTGATGACAATGTTGTCAGTTGTTAACGATCATTTGACATGACTAGAATGATTCTGTGCGAAAATGATAGCTAGATGGTCAGTTCTGAGTGGAAATGAAATAGAATGATGACCAGATGATTGCTCGTGCATGCAAGTGATGTAAATGATGGCAAAATTATTGCAAATAAGTGCTGTTTCCGTCAAATATCTATCTAATTGTGGTGTGCAGAGGGATTGATGAAGTAGACATGGAGAGGAGATTTCCTCGTGTAGGGCAATCTAGAATGGTTGAGATTGTCATTTCTAACGCAAGCCACATTCAGACAGAGGTCTTTTGTCATTCAGAGGCAATAACAATTTTTATCAACTAGAGTAAATAAGCAGAATTGCTGATCAAGTTTCATTTGTTCTTGCTGTGCCACATGGTGAAGAGCCATGTAGTAGACCACATGTGTGCCGGGGTGGCCTGCGGGGGGGGGGGGGGGGGGGGAATGTGGTGGTTTAGGATAAAGGGTGGCAGATTTAAAGCAGAGACGAGGAGAAATTACTTCTCTCAAAGGGTCATGAATCTGTGAAATTCACTACCCCAGAGTGTGGTGGATGCTGGGACATTGAGTAAATTTAAGGAAGAGGCAGACAGATTTTTAATTCGTAATGGGTTTGAAGGGCAATGGTAAACGGGCAGGAAAGTGGAGTTGAGGCCGAGATGAGATCAGCCATGATTGCATTAAATGATGGAGCAGGCTCAAGGGGCTAAATTACCTACTCCTGCTCCTCGTTCTTATGTTCTTAAATGAAAGCTGTTGACAGCAAATGATGTCAAATGATCTGGGAAATCTCGGGCAGAATCTATGCAGTGTTTTAGATTCCCCAATCAGCGGAAATAACTTCTCCATCCTTCAGAATCATATAGGTTTCAATTAGTTTTTCTTTCATTCATCTAAACTCCCGAGAATGTAACTGGAGGTGTTCAAAATCATGAGGGGTCTGGACAAAGTTGATAGAGAGAAACTGTTGTGAGAAAAAACTATTTCACATAGCGAGTGGTTGGAATCTGGAATGTGGTGGAGACAGGTTGAATCAAACATTCAAGAGGGCATTAGATGATTATTGAATAGAAACAATGTGCAGGTACAGGGAAAAGGCAGAAATGATACAAACTCATAGTGCACACTTGGACAGCTGGTGCAGACATTATAGGCCAAATGACCTCCTTCTGCACTATAACAGTTCTGTAATACAAGTCCAATTTACTCAGCCTCTCGTCATAGAACAAGCCCTTCATCCCAGGGACTAATTTAATATACCTTCGCTGTATCACCTCCAGTGCAAGTATATCCTTTCTCAAATGTGGAGATCACATATGTCAACTACTCTATTGCCTAGGTCTATCTAGAACAGTTCAAGAAGCCAGTTACACAGGAGGCAACAACAATATGCATTTATAAAGCACACTTAATGTAGCAAAAAATTCCAATGCACTTCAGAAGATGAAGAATTCCATAAAATCTGTGGTGTGAAATCACATCCTCAGGCAATTTGTTTACGTCCTTTAAATATAGAGGAATTATTGGGTAAAATATGATTTATATCTTAGCAGGACTAATTTACGATGTGAATCTTACAGTTCCAAGAGCAGACAACAAAGCCTATTTCAAGGCAGGAGTAGCAGAAATACTCTATTACAGTAAAATGAAAGATTGTTTTCCAATACAGACAATTTGATGAAAATCTGCTGTCCAAAATTTTATTACACCTCCATTTAATTTAAAGACATGCTATATATCAGAGGAATAGAAAAGGATGTTGTGGACTCGGTTCATTAAATTTTAAACAGCTCAAGAACATGGGTATGTATTTTGTTACATTCTTTTATGCTGCATTGGATGTGTTCATGCGGTTTTTGGTTTCAAGTGAAATGCTATGGGAGCTCGCACCTATTTTCAATCACTTCAGATCCAGAATGCTGAATGCTCACTCCCTGAATGCAGCTGAAATTTTATGAGTGATAAAAGTAATTTGGTCGAATTTGAAAGGTGCAGAGTCCTGATCTGCATCAGGCATCTTAAAAGAAATGACGAAGATATGCTTTGTGTTCGCGATTGCCCTTTTAAAATGCAGTCACTAAACGTAAACAGTGTCAAGACAACTGCAGAACCGTAGGCGTGAGCAGAGGATCCAAGTGGTGTGATTTCTTCAGTTCCATACTTATCGAGCCAGTTGTGAAAAATCCAAGCAAGTCGCAACAAACAGGGAAAAGATAGCCAGGTCTGTTCATGCAGTTGGCCGAGGAAAGGTGAACCAATTGGAAACTGTTTTGAGAATGAAGAAGGTTAGCTCCATGAGGCAGGAGAAATTGGAAAAGAAAAAGGAAGATGCTTAGAAATGTTGCTGACAAAAAAGTAGTTCAGTATGAAATTCCCCCCGTGTCTGCGTGCGTTTCCTCCGGGTGCTCCAGAAGATACACTCTCTGTCAGAGAATTGGTGCAGACTCGATGGGCCGAATGGACTATTCTGCACTGTCGGTATTCGATGAAAAAGCAACTCTTACTATTTTGTCCACTTGATTTTTCCACAGACCTTGTTCATGGTTTTGTTAGAACTGAAACCACTGAGGTGAGTAATGCAGCTCACTCTAAATTGGGCATAAAGCTCACATTTCCAGAAAACCAACAAGCTGCTGATGACTGTGGGGCACCCTCATGCAGCTTTGGGGGCATTAGGTAGTCCAACTCCTGGGATTGGGGGTTGGTAGGTGGAGAATAGGAGGAGGGTCACAGTGAACCCATACCCATAGTGCTTACATTACCGTTACTGAGCCAAGTGGAGCAGAGGAATGCTCCATTTTCTGCACATCTGCCCTCACTCTTTCTGCTCCCTCCCAAAATCATGACAGGGTCCCCCTTGTGCTCTCTTTTCACCCCACTAGCCTCTGCATTCAAAGGCATGTCCACCCTTAGCTTGCTGCAATGCTCCAATTAAGCCCACCGCAAGCTGTATCTCATCTTCCGGTTGGGCAAGCTACGCCCTTGGGATTCAACGTTGAGTTCGGCAACTTTAGAGTTTGAGCTTTCTCCTCCATCTTAAGCCCCTCTTTAAAAATATCCCATATGTGTATCGTTTGAATGCAACCTCCACCCACCCCCCCCCCCCCTCCCCTACTGCACCAGGCCATCTATCTTTTGTTCTTAAAGTTGCTACTTTTTGTTGCAATCTCTCACAGCTACACTTTAATATTTAACACATTCTCCCTCAGGGGCTCAAAAGGACTCAAAATGTTAACTCTGTTTCTTTCTTCATAGATGCTGGTGGACCCATCCTCTTCTTGCTTCAGATGCCAGCATCCACAGTATTTTGCTTATTTTGGAGGATTGTTTCTCTTTGGCTTTGCATGAACCTCAGTAAACTAATAATGATGGTTTTCCCCTGTAAAAAGCAGCTTCAAGCTGTCCCTATGTGGAATGTTAGGCAGGCTGCGGTGGTTTTGGAAAGAGTGAACACAGCCAGCAATGCCTTGAGCTCTGCCTTTCATCTGAATTTGAGGGCCGGGTCCTAAACCTGGTGTGTACTAGGGAGCCTTGCACCTCCTTTTGGTGTGCACACACTGGGGAATCTTAAATTCCAAATTTGCAACCAGCACAATTCTTGGAAAGGGTGGGAGGCAGGATTGAGAGAAGAAACATGGGAAATTGCCATAAATCTCCCGTAACATGCTCATTTTCTTGCCACAGAACAGGATGGAGGATTGGCCAATGTTGTGATTTAAAAGACTCACTAGTTCTTTGTTTATTTGACAAAGTCACTCAATATTTTTAACTGGAAAAAGTCCCAGGTCTGGTGTGATGTTCCCAAAGAAGACAAATCTTCTTGAGGCAATAAGGGAAGTTGGGTTTAAAGCGACACTGAAATGTGACTATAATGAAGTAACATTGACAAGAAGTAACTTGCTTGTTCCTGTGAAAAATTGAAGCTCTGACAGCATTGCAGTTGCAGGCAATCTGTCAGAGTATTTCTGAGCTGATCTCTGCTGTCTGCTTCTATCTGTTACTTCGAAAATTTCATTAGAACCATAGAAAATTACAGCTCAGAAACAGGCCTTTTGGCCCTTCTTGTCTGTGCCGAACCATTTTATGCCTAGTCCCACTGACCTGCACTTGGACCATATCCCTCCACACCCCTCTCACCATGAACTCGTCCAAGTTTTTCTTAAATGTTAAAAGTGACCCCGCATTTACCACTTTATCCGGCAGCTCATTCCACACTCCCACCACTCTCTGCGTGAAGAAGCCCTCCCTAATATTCCCTTTAAACTTTTCTCCTTTCACCCTTAACCCATGCCCTCTGGTTTTTTTTCTCCCCTAGCCTCAGCGGAAAAAGCCTGCTTGCATTCACTCTATCTATACCCATCAAAATCTTATACACCTCTATCAAATCTCCCCTCAATCTTCTACGCTCCAGGGAATAAAGTCCCAACCTATTCAATCTCTCTCTGTAACTCAGCTTCTCAAGTCCCGGCAACATCCTTGTGAACCTTCTCTGCACTCTTTCAATCGTATTTACATCCTTCCTGTAACTAGGTGACCAAAACTGTACACAATACTCCAAATTCGGCCTCACCAATGCCTTATATAACCTTACCATAACACTCCAACTTTTATACTCGATACTCCGATTTATAAAGGCCAATGTACCAAAGGCACTCTTTACGACCCTATCCACCTGTGACGTCACTTTTAGGGAATTCTGTACCTGTATTCCCAGATCCCTCTGTTCAACTGCACTCTTCAGAGTCCTACCATTTACCCTGTACGTTCTACTTTGATTTGTCCTTCCAAAGTGCAATATCTCACACTTGTCTGCGTTAAATTCCATTTGCCATTTTTCAGCCCATTTTTCTCGTTGGTCCAAATCCCTCTGCAAGCTTTGAGAACCTTCCTCACTGTCCACTACACCTCCAATCTTTGTATCATCAGCAAACTTGCTGATCCAATTGACCACATTATCATCCAGATCATTGATTATAGATGACAAACAACAATGGACCCAACACCGATCCCTGCGGCACACCACTAGTCACAGGCCTCCACTCAGAGAAGCAATCCTCCACAACCACTCTCTGGCTTCTTCCATTGAGCCAGTGTCTTATCCAATTTACTACCTCCCCATGTATACCTAGCGACTGAACCTTCCTAACTAACCTCCCATGAGGGACCTTGTCAAAGGCCTTGCTGAAATCCAGGTAGACAACATCCACCGCCTTCCCTTCATCCATTTTCCTGGTAACCTCCTCGAAAAACTCAGATTGGTCAAACATGACCTACCACGCACAAAGCCATGTTGACTCTCCCTAATAAGTCCCTGTCTATCCAAATATTTGTAGATCCTATCCCTTATCACACCTTCCAATAACTTGCCCACCACCGACGTCAAACTTACTGGCCGATAATTTCCCGGATTTCTTTTGGAACCTTTTTTAAACAACGGAACAACATGAGCCACCCTCCAATCATCCGGCACCTCCCCCGTGAATACTGACATTTTAAATATGTCTGCCAGGGCCCCTGCAAGTTCAACACTAGCTTCCCTCAAGGTCCGTGGGAATACCCTGTCCGGTCCTTGGGATTTATCCACTCTGATTTGCCTCAAGACAGCGAGCACCTCCTCCCCTTTAATCTGTAAAGGTTCCATGGCCTCCCTACCAGTTTGCCCTATTTCCGTAGACTCCATGCCCGTTTCCTCAGTAAATACGGATGCAAAAAAACCATTTAGTATCTCCCCCATCTCTTTTGGTTCCATACTCAGTCTACCACTCTGGTCTTCAAGAGGACCAATTTTATCCCTCACTATCCTTTTGCTCCTAACATACCTATAGAAGCTCTTTGGATTTTCCTTCACTCTGTCTGCCAAAGCAACCTCATGTCGTCTTTTAGCCCTCCTGATTTCCCTCTTAAGTAGCTTCTTGCACTTTTTATACTCCTCGAGCATCTGATGTGTTCCTTGCTGCCTGTACATTTCATACAACTCTCTCTTCCTCTTAATCAGTGTTACAATCTCCCTCGAGAACCAAGGTTCCTTATTCCTATTTACTTTGCCTTTAATCCTGACAGGAACATACAAACTCTGCACTCTCAAAATTTCTCCTTTGAAGGCCTCCCACTTTCCATTTACATTCTGCAGGATGGGTTTGGAGATTATTACTTTAACTTTACAAACTTTCCTTCAGGGCTTTTATCCTGTAAAGCAGTTGATAGAATTGCAACCGCCACCCCCCTCCAATCCTGCTCCAACCCTGGATGAAAATTCAGTCCATTGTTCTCATACGTGCACACGATTTGAAAGTTATAATTGAATTAAGATTGCCCTGATAACTTTATCAACAAATTTAATAGGAACATTTGGGCTCGACAAGATGAGGTGGATTGTGTTATAGAAACAAGTTCGTGGTTGTGTGTCAGCTGTAGCTCACCTGGTGGAGCCCTTGCTTCTGAGGCAAAAAGCTGAGAGTTCAATGTCCACTCCAGAGACTGGAGCACACAATCTCTAGCTGAGCAGGGAGTGCTTCAGGTGAGCTGCTATCAGACTTCTTGGCTGGAATAGAGACCTTTATGTCTCTATTTTAAAGAAGAGCAGCTGTCTCCCCCACTGTTCTGACCAAAACACAACACAAAAAAAATCTGATCATTATCTCATTGCTGTTTTCAAAATGGCTGTGGTGTTTTCCACACTGACTACACTTCAGAAATACTTCACTGGCTGTATTGTACTTTAAGATGTTATGAAAGGTGCTATAAATGCAACTCTTTATATTTCGGAAAGAGAGATCAGAATTATTAAATAGCAATTTTCACCATGTTGTCAAGGCTTAAATTCTACCAATTGTATCTTGTTTCCTTGGCATGCCAGTCTGTCGGTATGTTCCCACCTCTGGCCTCTTTCCAGGGATGGGTGTCAGGAAGCCCAATAGGAAAAAAATAGTTTGGACCAGTATTCTTGTTTCGTTTTTACTGTTTTTCCTTCTGGGGTGTGACAGCTATCTAGCCATTAGCGGTGGGTAGCCAACAGGCCAATTAAAGTCCCAATTGAGGGCACTCTTCAAATGTCTTGAGGTGCCTTTGTGGTGCCCCTTCTATACTGACAATGCCCACTTCACCCAGTGAAATTGCCAGCTGCCCAGAGCCTCAGGCACTACTGTTGGCCCAGCCAGCTGCAGAGCCTACCCGCTGCGTTTCACTGGATGTGGCTCGTGGGAGCAGCCTCTTCATCAGTCACCTCCTGGGAAAGCCCAACCACCATTTCCGGGCCCCAGCCCAGAATTCAGCCTTGTTTAGGATCAGGATGCTGGAAGTAAAATTCTGCCACTGTCTCTGACACAGATCTCCTCCTGTCCTGCACATTTTCTGCAATAGTTATGGTGTCACACACAGTTGTCAACCTGACATATATAAATGAATGAACTTGCCAACAACACAAATAAATCACAATGAACCAAAGTGACCACTCTGGAAAAACTGCCTTTAACCACTTCCTAGCTAATTATCAATGCTTCATCCAGGTTTGATGTCCTCCCTTTAAATACTTAATCAGTTCTTTTAACCTCCATGTGCTACCTTATCAAAAGATTTCTTAAAGTCCATGTACACTGCATCCAGTCCATTCCCCCCCCCCCTCCACCCCATTTACCATATCTGTCATTAGCTTAAAGAATTCTATCCATTTTGTCATGCACTATTGTCTCTTAATAGTCTCTATTTTTCTTTATCTGGATGCATGACTTTTAAGCATCACTTAGGAATTATTTGACACTGATCAATGAATTACACCATTATATTCAGTTTAAACAGCCATAACTTTACAGATGTTATTGACAATCTTATGTTGTTGAGAGAAATACAATTTTAATGAGCTTCTTTGCAAAATACCTTTGAAGAATTTGAACATTATATTGATAGTTGCCCTTTCTCCCCAGTCAGGAGTCACTTTGTATAGGTCAAGGTGACGAAACTATGCAGATCCACTGGTAGAGTTTACCACACCACAGAATAGTTATGGCACAGAATTTTGCCCATCGTGTCTGTACCAGCTCTCCAAACAAGCATCAGGATTTGCCATTCCCCTGCACGCATGCACAGTGTTTCTATTTAAATAATCATCTAATGTTCTCTTGAATGCCTCAATTGAACTTGCCTCCACCACACTTCCAGGCAGTGCATTCCAGACCCCAACCACTCTGTGTGAAAAAGATCTTTCTCTCATCACAGCTGCTTCTTTTGCAAAACATTTTAAGTCTGTGCCCTCTCATTCTTCATCCTTTTACGAGCGGGAACAATTTCTTCCTATCTACTCTGTCCAACCCCTTCATGATTTTGAACATTTCAATCAAATTTCCTCCTAATCTTCTTCTCTACAAGAAGAATAGTCCCAAACTCTCCAATCTATCCTCATAACTAAAGTTTCTCATCCCTGGAACCATTCTTGTAACTGTTTCTGCACTTTGTCCAACATCCTTCCTATAGCGTGGCACCCAGAACTGTACACAATATTCCAGCTGAGGTCTAACTAGTGTCCTGCATAAGTTCAGTTTAACCTCCTTGTACTTGTACTCTATATCCTTGTTAATGAAGCCCAGAATATTACATGTCTTATTAACTGCTATTTGAAAATTTAAATTAAGATTGCCAGATAATTTTATCAATAAATTTAATAGAAACATTTGGACTCGAAGATGATGTGAGTTATGTTATATAAACTAGTTCATGGTTGTGTGTGTCAGCTGTAGCCCTTGCTTCTGAGGCAGAAGGCTGAGATCAATACCCACGATGTGGAGATGCCGGCGTTGGACTGGGGTAAACACAGTAAGAAGTTTAACAACACCTGGTTAAAGTCCAACAGGTTTATTTGGTAGCAAAAGCCACACAAGCTTTCGGAGCTGCAAGGGGCTTGCAGCTCCGAAAGCTTGTGTGGCTTTTGCTACCAAATAAACCTGTTGGACTTTAACCTGGTGTTGTTAAACTTCTTACTATCAATACCCACTCCAGAGACTGGAGTGCACAATCTCAGGCTGAGCCAGGGAGTGCTTTTGATGAGTTGCTGTCGGATGTTTTGGGTAGAACTATCTTTTTATGACTATTTCAAAGAAGAGCAGCTGTCACCCCCACTGTTCTGGCCAAAACACAACACAAAAAACGCATTATCTGGTTATTATCTCATTGCTGTTTGTGGGAATTTGCTGTGTGCACAATGGCTGTGGTGCTTTCCATAGTGACTACACTTCTTGGCTTTATTAACTGCTCTCTCCACCTCCCCTTCACTGATTTATGCACATATACAGCCAGGTCCCTCTGCATTCCCTTTAATAATTGTATCCCTTATTTAATATAGTCTATGCAATTTCTTCCCATCAAAATACATCACCTCACATTTCTCAGCATTGGACTTGATTTGCCATCTATCTGCACACTCCAGCAACTTGTCTATGCCCTTTTGAAATTCTACACTGTCCTCATCACAGTTTACAATACTTCCAAGTTTTATATCATCCACAAACTTAGAAATTGTCCCTGCACACCAAGATCTAGATCATTAATAAGTATTGGCAAAAGCAAGAGCCCTGGGGCTCATTACAAACCTCCCTCCAGCCTGAAAAATATGACCATTAATCTCTGCTTCCTATTACTCAGCTAATTTTGTATCCACATTACTAGTGTCCCTTTTTTTCATTGAGTTATAACTTTTCTCACAAGTCTTATATCGAATGCCTTCTGAAAGTAAGCAAGTGATCACTTATCAAGGATCAATTTGTTGTTGAGGGTTAATGTAAAAAGTTATTTTTTTGTTTTGATATCTTGAGGAGAACTGTCTGTACTGTCCTGAAAAACTGTTCATATACACCCCCACCTGGATCTGACAAAGGTTATTTTTTAGATTGCCCAATGTCAGTAAGTTCACAAGATGCATTCCTAAATATTAACCAGGTAAAAGTCTGTAGGAGATCCAAGATCCACTTATAGACATGTTTGTTATATGTGGCCCAAGCATAAAAACTCTAAATTTTAACAGCAGGGGTTACTTGGAGAGTACTTACCACTTACAAACCTAACTGGTATTTTAAACGTATTATTAAAAAATGGAACAATAGCAAACAGTAATAACTAAAAAGGTCCAGAATCTCTAGACTGACAGTGCAGGACTAAGAAATGATTTTCCTCTCTGATCAGTGCAGCTACATAGATTCAGACCGTGCCAAATGGGCGCTGTAAATTTTTATCTCTCTACACATGGGATAAAACTGCTATACATGCTTGGCATGATGTGGAGATGCCGGCGTTGGACTGGGGTAAACACAGTAAGAAGTTTAACAACACCAGGTTAAAGTCCAACAGGTTTATTTGGTAGCAAAAGCCACACAAGCTTTCGAGGCTCTGAGCCCCTTCTTCAGGATGTCCCGAGGCATGGTACATTGGGGAAAGGATGTCCCGAGGCATGGTACATTGGGGAAACTATGCAGACGCTGCGACAACGGATGAATGAACACCGCTCGACAATCACCAGGCAAGACTGTTCTCTTCCTGTTGGGGAGCACTTCAGCGGTCACGGGCATTCGGCCTCTGATATTCGGGTAAGCGTTCTCCAAGGCGGCCTTCGCGACACACGACAGCGCAGAGTCGCGGAGCAGAAACTGATAGCCAGGTTCCGCACACACAAGGACGGCCTCAACCGGGATATTGGGTTTATGTCACACTATTTCACATAAATATTTCTGCTTTTTTCCTCCTGAGTCTTTATCATGCGATCCTAGAATCAGAATTTATGTCACACTATTTGTAACTCCCACAGTTGCGTGGACCTGCAGAGTTTCACTGGCTGTCTTGTCTGGAGACAATACACATCTTTTTAGCCTGTCTTGATGCTCTCTCCACTCCCATTGTTTTGTTTCTTAAAGACTGGATTAGTTGTAAGTATTCGCATTCCAACCATTGTTCATGTAAATTGAGTCTGTGTCTTATAAGTTCTGTTTGTGAACAGAATTCCCACTCACCTGAAGAAGGGGCTCAGAGCCTCGAAAGCTTGTGTGGCTTTTGCTACCAAATAAACCTGTTGGACTTTAACCTGGTGTTGTTAAACTTCTTACTATACATGCTTGGTACATACAGGGTCATACCTCACTCCACTCAGGGTCTGGAGGTCTTGCTACACAGCCTCTTTACACACAGGGACACGCTCCTGTGCCCAGGTAAGTGAGCCAGGGCATATTCCTCTCCACCCCAGGGATACTCCTCTCTGCGCCCAGTGATATTCCTCTCTGTGCTCAGTGATATTCCTCCCTACACTCGGAGAGAAGTCCTATTACACACATGTTGAAACCGCTCTATACTCAGCTATCAGTAAGTTTTTAAAAAGTGCTCAAATCCAAATGAAAAACATATTCCACAAGAAATTGTGCTGTGTACTTTTAAATGCCTCAAGTATTCTCAAATCAGGACGGACCATTCTGACTCAGGGCAGGTACAATGAGCATCAGTGCTCAGTATATTCCAACACACAGGAAGCAGCTCCAATCAGGAATAAATACTTTAATCCACTAGGCACTCAGACCAGCACTGCCAGCTGATTGAACCCATGCTGGTTTCACAGTCTTTCATCCATTTCATTGTAATAATCTGCATTCATACAGAAATAGAAAAAAAACTATGACATCTTACCAAATTCTAATCAGACAGAAAAGGACATAAAATCATCAAAGCATAGCATGGAAAGATGCCCTGATCAAGATGTCCTATGTCTATGTCCTAATTGTCAGGTCAATATTTATTCTTCAAGCAACACAAAATAAACAAATTATCTTGTCAATATCACATTACTTTATATGGGAGCTTGCTGTGCACAAACTGCCTGCCATTTTCACTACATTATAACAGTGGCTACACTTCAAAGCACATCCTTGGCTGGAAAGCAGCTCTGGCCATCCTGAGGTTGTAAAAGGCACTCTAGAAATGCAAGTATTTTTTCTGAGGCTTGGTCAAAGGGCTTTGTTTTTTTAAAAGGAGGGTGCACCTCCCTCCTCTGATTCTGGTCTCCTGTGCAGTTCCATCTTCCTTTCACCTTATCATTGGTGGCTATGCCTTCAGTCACCTTGGTTAACTCCCCTCCCCTAGCTCTGGAATTGCCCCCTTAACTCTCCATCTCTCTTCTGAAGCCCACAACTTTTGATCAAGTATTTACATAGCCTTCCTGTTATTGGCTTTTTTTGGCCTGGTATCTATGGTGTCCTTACCCCTGAAGCACCTTTATGTGCAGAGCAATTGCAGACCGTAAGTTGTTCCCAGTTTGATGTTCCTGTTGAGTTGATAGCTGGTACTTTGGGATGGGATTTGCAATGTAATCAGTGTTTCACTGTGTTCTGCTTTTCTTATGTAATAGACTCCCTTTATGTAGCACTTAATTTCAGTGAGTATGTTGGGTAAAAAAAAAACCCTTTCTTTCTGCTCACTGGCAGTTACAAAGTCTAACCACAAGTGGCCTCTGCAGAGCTCTGTTTTCCTTCTGAAGCTCCAGAGGATTCCTTTGTGCAGATAAATTAGTTATTTCTGTTCTTTCTTACAGCTCTGAATGTGAACAGATTATGTTCCCACCTCCTCATGTTCTTTCCCTGCACCTGGAAACTCTCTTCCTACTGATAGGTGCCACTCTGCAGAATGGTGTTGTCTCCTGTGCTCCCAATACAGACTTTAGCCCAGCTCAAGACCCCACCCACACAACCCTCATTCCCAACCCCCACCCCCAGCAGACATTGGTATATTGATAACTCTACCAGCTCTTTAACCCATTCTTGGCTGAAGACCGCACCTTGCCACCTTGAGTATCTGCCTAACACCCTTCCTGTGCATTCCCACCACTCTTGGCTCATTTCTGACTTGGTTTGCACCTTCCAAATGCACTTGGCCCATTTTTGACCAACTCCACAGCCTCTTTCACTATAGGACCCCCTTGTCTTTAATATCTCATCCTCCTCAAGCCTGTGCTGGTCTCCACACAGGTGGTCTCCCTGCAACCTTCTGAACACAGGAGTTGGAATGTCTTGTTGAAGTTGTACAAGACATTGGTAAAGGCACACTTGGAATACTGCGTGCAATTCTGGTCACCTTATTATAGAAAGGACATTAAACTAGAAAGACTGCAGAAAAGATTTACTAGGATGCTACCGGGACTTGATGGATTGAGTTATAAAGGAGAGGCTGGATAGACTGGGACTTTTTTCTCTGGAGCGTAGAAGACTGAGGGGTGACCTTATAGAGGTCTATAAAATAATGAGGTGCGTAGATCAGCTAGATAGTCAATATCTTTTCCCAAAGGTAGGGGAGTCTAAAACTAGAAGGCATAGGTTTAAGGTGAGAGGGGAGAGACACAAAAGTGTCCAGAGGGGCAATTGTTTCACAGAGGGTGGTGAGTGTCTGGATCAAGCTGCCGGAGGTAGTAGTAGAGGCGGGTACAATTTTGTCTTTTAAAAAGCATTTAGATAGTTACATGGGTACAATGGGTATAGAGGGATATGGGCCAAATGTGGGCAATTGGGATTAGCTTAGGGATTTAAAAAAAAAAGGGCGGCATGGACAAATTGGGTCGAAGGGCCTGTTTCCATGCTGTAAACCTCTGACTCTATAACACACCCCGAGGCCTATTACACCTCAATCTCTTTTCCCTAGATTTGTTTAGGTTTGGGGTGGGAGGAAGGAGGAAGAGAGAAAGGAGGCATTGGGCATATTTGAGGTAGCAAATTATCCATGGCATAAGGTGCTAACCCCACCACTGAGACACAGAAAGTTTTGTCTCATCCTCTTCAGTGAGCACCAGAAAAGGTGTTGTTAAATGCAGTATTGCAAACACGACAGATACTTTCTCACCTTTCAATGAACAGCTGAACCAAGCCATTGAGAGGGCACCTCCACCCCAACTCACACTTAACAGAAGAAACAACTCTTTGACATTCGACTAAACTCCCCACTAGCTCGACAAACTGACCTGTCCCAGGCCTTAAAATGGCATGTTTCCAACTCTGCTGCCCCTGAGCTGAGTAATCCTGTGGACTGGAAGACCAATCTCTGCCTTGCTCCCAGCAAGACGAGAAGTTGGGCCTGTGTTTGGGGAAAACATCTTACAACAAGCCAAAACACCCATTCTCTGGAAGATGATATTGAGGCTTAGAACATAATAGGCATATGAACAACAGGAAATGTTTGGATGCAACGGTTCCCAGAGAAAAGAAATTCACACAACCCTTCAGATTGGGAAGAGGATAAGAAATCAGCCCAACTGAAGTTTGATATCGGAGCACAGAGTAACATCATCCCACTCAGACTACACCAGAAGATCTTTCTTAAATATTTGAAAGAAAATGGTTACCCGAAGGGAAAGTGCTCTGAAACCGAGCAACACCATACTGACGGCAGATGGGGAAACTAAGATTCACCAGCATGGAAGCCCCTAATTACAGGGACACACAAAATAAAAGACTTTAACTGCATGTTCCATGTTACTGAGACAGATGGTCCTGCTATAAGGGCTTGGGCAATTGTGGAGATCTGCAGCTCATCTCAGGTGACCCATGAGGTGAAGGTGGTGACACTGAGGGTTGAAGGTCATCCACCCACTGAAACGCACCCTCCAATTATAAAATATGAGGTGCAGTGGGGATTCCACAGAACTGCAAGATGTCCAGTGCCTCCTATTTTAACTTGCAAGTTATAGGTCATGAGCGGGATTTTCGGCACAACACCACCCCCCGGTCGAGGCATCCCACCATTGGCCAGCAGCAGAATCTTCTAGTCCTGCCGTTGCCAACAGGGTTTTCCATTGAATATACCTCTCGTCACGATGAAACCCAAAGGTGGAGGTGTGATGGCGGTGGGCATGTGCTCTTGGCAGGACTGGAAGATCCTTCTGGTGTGAACAGCCAGAAAGTTGCGGTCCAAGCCCCTGTTTGGTCTTGTGTAAAAAGTGCAAAGAATTGACATGTTCCCTGCCTCATTGCGAGTACAGAACTCCCACCTATATTTCTGTAGTGAACTGTAAATTATGGTCCACACCCAATGGTTTGCATTTTGCCCGAGTGGCTGCTGAGGCAACCCCTCCGCACCACACATTGCCTCCACCACATTCACCCACCGCCCCCACCACAACTGCATCTACCCAGCACCCCCTTACCCCACCTCATCCACCCCCACCCGCTGCACCTCATCCACCCACTGCCCCCAGCCACTGCACCACCCACCTCCCCCACCACAACCGCATCCACCCAGCTCCCCCCTGCCCCGCCTCATCCACCCCCACCCGCTGCACCTCATCCACCCACTGCCCCCAGCCACTGCACCACCCACCTCCCCCACCACAACCGCATCCACCCAGCTCCCCCCTGCCCCACCTCATCCACCCCCACCCGCTGCACCTCATCCACCCACTGCCCCCAGCCACTGCACCACCCACCGCCTCCACCACAACCGCATCCACCCAGCTCCCCCCTGCCCCACCTCATCCACCCCCACCCACTGCACCTCATCCATCCACTGCCCCCAGCCACTGCACCACCCACACTGCATCCACCCAGCTCCCCCCTGCCCCACCCGCTGCACCACCCACCGCCCCAACTTAATCCACCCACCGCATCCATCCAGCACCCCCACCGCACCAATGGGATCAGTCACTAAGCAATGTATGGATGGTGTAGATGTTGATCACATCACAAGATAATGATAGGGATGTGCAACTTCAGCCAGAATCACAATAGTGCTGTTCAAGCACAGTTCAACTCTCAATTTTTAAAATGATTATACCTCGCAAGAAAGCTTTGAGGAATACATAACCCTAGCCCCTACTCTAAAATATACTGCAATGGAAGTGACAGCTGCTCACATAACTGTCTGTCAAACTGGCACATTTACATGTCTATAAAGACACTGGGCTTGGAATGGTGCTGGGTTCTTCATCACCAGCCGGTAACTGCACTGCAGAAT
This sequence comes from Mustelus asterias, assembly GCF_964213995.1. NCBI lineage: Eukaryota > Metazoa > Chordata > Chondrichthyes > Carcharhiniformes > Triakidae > Mustelus > Mustelus asterias. The sequence goes on along the minus strand of NC_135817.1, from coordinate 7,062,232 downwards.
CCAGGAGCTCATACATTGTCCATCAAAGTGAGGGTGGATGATCAGGACATCTGGGTTGCCTTACTCACCCCACCTCGGACACTTAATCCCACTCATTCTTAAAGAGGCAAAAATAAACTTAACATGGAGGAGAATCAGTCTTGACAATAAGATGCAAGTGTCAGGAAAAGGGTTAATCAGACTGTCCTGATGTCTGCTAACATTATACCAGCATTCATTTATCTTCCTATTCTGATTATGTTATCCTCTTTAGCCTTTCCTTGTTAAACAAGGATAGGTCAATTAAGAAGGGACCACTGAACTGCTGAACCAAGAGCGGCCTTGGAATCTCAGTTAATCGAATTAAAGACACATCATTCCACACCGAGGGCAAGATTTTTCTGGAAATTGGTGAAGGCTGGCATTGAGCGGGGAAAGTGGTGCTGAGCCTGCTGACAGCAATGGTGGCTTTTCTCACCATTTACTGCAGCATTTAAACATTTTCTGCCATGGGTTCCACGCGGTATCACTGGCAGGACACCTCTGATTTTCCCACTTCGCCATCACCTCAGTGCTTCAATCCTTGGGGTGCCTCATTTAAACGCTGCCCCGGCGCTGCCAAGAAACCCTGGCCTCAAGCTTTCGGACACTTCCCTGGAGAAACTGCCTGATGCAACAGAGGTCTGGCGTGATGTCCTCTACCCAACTCCAGAAAGAACGTGAGCAGAGGACATCAGCAAGGTCACCAGTGGTCAGCGTTAATGTCCTGCCGATGGGACAGTCATCCAGTGCAGGAAGAGGATAAGTGATCCCTCCATTCTGCCAGAGTATGTCACTCTCCTCATCATTGTCAACTCATCCATCATACATCCACAGGGATCTCACTTACTGCCAGCTCAAAGGACACCACCACTCATTCTCCCACACACATCTTCATCTCCTCTGTGGGTCTCCCTCACTCACCATCCACACATGCCAGCCATCTTTATCAGCTGCCCTGGCACGTATACCACTCACACTCTCTCCACCTGTTTTTCTGCAGGAGAAGCTGGCAGATCCCAGATGGTAAGAAGTTTAACAACACCAGGTTAAAGTCCAACAGGTTTATTTGGTAGCAAAAGCCTCAAGCTTTCGGAGCCTTAAGCTCTTTAAGATCTGGGGAGATCCTAGATGGGCAGAGAGATGCCAGAACTGAAAGTCCTCACTCACTTCGAGGACAGCGTCATCTAGCTAGCCTGGGAGGATGTCATCCGCTCCTCTGCTGATGGTGAGTTCGAAGGAATTAAACCAAGTGAGGATCCAGCAGTGCAACATCTGTCAGGCAACAATGCTGTGAGTCATGTCTCCTGATTCACTACCATGCAATAATGAACTCTTTCGCAGGCACATCTAGGAAGCAGCCCAGGGAAACCACCAGCCAGATCCATGACTCCAGCCCCGAGAGCAGCACAGCAGAATAATTCATAGAGCCCAATATAGAAGAACCATCCCAGCGCTTACCCACATCCTCCACTGCACAGAGACACACACGTCAAAGGGTCCTAGTTCTAGAATAGCCTCAGTGTCACAATCTGGTGAGCACCTCACTCTTTCTGATCCACAGCAGGTGAAGGTAAGGACATCCCAGTGTGCTGGCACTTGGAGGATTGTTGGAGGCCCATTCAGATGATGGGCCTCTTGACTCAAACATGCCTCAGTTGCTGGAGCTCCAGCGGTAAAGTTTGGAAAATCAGGAAAGGATGTCAGGTACACTCCTCAGATTGAAAGGCTGCATGGAAGAGTCCATCCACCTTGTGATTGAGATGATTGTACCAACACTGCAACGCAACGAGGTCAACACAACTAGGGTAGTTGCCACTGTGGAGACCTTAGTGCAAGACTTCTGTCCTGGACTGCTGCAGAGGCTAGCAGGGCTTCTTGAGCTCACCCCAGCTGCCCCTCTATCCCAAGGAGGAAGCCGGGGCCCTCAGGCACCCATAGGGAGGAGGGGCAGCTGGTGCACAGCCTGGGGCCATCCACCCAGGTAACTCTGGGAGTGTGCCACCCATCCATATCTCCTCTTCCTGTGACTGCCTCAGTTCCAGCTCCACAGGTCACAGAGGGTGTCACTGCCACACAGCAGGGCCTTGAAAGTAGGCTGGGGCCCTCCAGGTCTCGGCCCTCCAAAAGACGCCCTCCAAGTCACCACAGACAACAGGACGTGACAGACAGCAGGCTGCCACCCCTCTCTGCTCTGGATGTTGGCGATGCACCAAGATGCAATGGCAGGGTTACAGAGGATAAGAAGCTCTAGTTGCACAGCATAGGCACAGGTATTAAGGACTTGTAGGTGTGTTTACCTCAGTAAATAAACTGTCACAGAAAAGGGCAGAGTGCCTAGGGCTTCCTCCGTGTGAATTGTGCAAGTTGCCAGCACATTGGTGGCGTCCCTCACAGTGACAACGTACGGTAATACCGTTACTCATTCCAGTCATTGTGAACAGGTGCTCTCTGCACGTTTTGTCCTGTTGCTTGCCTCCATATTCCACTAGCCTCAATCTCCAGTGCCTCAAAAGCACATATCACCAAGCTTGACCTTGGATCAGGAGAGGTGTAACGGTCCCCCCGACACATGGCCCTGGTCATTGAGTATAGGCGAGCTGTCATTAACCAGACAGGAGTCAGACATTCACAGTAGCTCTTTGAAGATCAATCACTGTCCCTACTGCAAGTCATCGTTATCCTCCTGCAATGTAGGCACCACTCCTTCCCCATGACGCTGAGGGTATGCATTGCCATCAGTCACATGGGAGAGCAATGCTCACAGAAGGGATGTGAAGATGATGGGATGTCCTCACTGATTGGCCTCATCATCTTCCATGAATCTGGCAGCAATTAGCACATCCCGAGCTCCCCACTCCATCTGGCCATCGCCACTACCTCATCATTGACACCCTCTCTCTCAAGGACCTCCTCTTCCTCGTCCACTTCGATGCCTTCCTCATCCGAGGAAAGGTCCTGCTCCTCCATCTCCTCCTCAGGAAACTTCTCCCTTCATTGCAGCACCAGGTTGTGTAGGACATAGCAGACAACCACTATCTATGACACCCTCTGCACTGCAGGGCTCCACCAGTCTGGTCCAGACACCAGAAACTCAGATTCAGCAGCCCTATGGCCTGCTTCACCAAAGTGCAAGTAGCAGCATGAGCCTCACTGTATTTTGTCTCAACTGCATTCTTTGGCTCAGCATAAGCATCATCAGCCAAGTCATCAGTGGATAACACTTGTCCCCAGGGGTTGATTGGGAGTCACTGTGGACCCTGAAACATGTCAGGTACTTGAGAGCAGCTCAGAATTTAGGAGTCATGCACACTCTCTGGGAATCAAGCACACACCTGGAGGATGCACAGACCTGCTGAACATTCAGTGAGGGGAACCCCTTGCAGTTCACACAGTTCACTGCTTGATGCCCTGGAGATCTGAGTGCCACACGAGTGCATTCGACGGCACCCTGCACCTGTGGAAAGCCAGAGATTTGTGAAAAGTCCATGGTTCTTGCTTCCTGGCTTGCCTGATCTCAGTTGAAATGGATGAAGTTGTGTGCCCTAGTGAAGATTGCACCCATGATCTCCTGGATGCACTTGTGTATGGAGGCTTGCAAAATCCCACAGAGGTCATCTGTGGAGCCCTGGAAGGAACTACAGGCGTAAAAATTCAGCACCGGTAACTTTCAGCGACAAATCCTGCAGAAAAAGGTGGATGTCACCAACCAGTTCCCTGGCCATGCATAGTCTTTGGTGACACTGGTTCTTGGACATCTATAGGTATGTTAGGCGCTGTCTAGTGAGGCACCTCTGAGCGACAGCTCTTGGGGGTTCATCCTCTGCATGTGGAGCAGGCCCTGCCATTCCTTCCTCTTCATGATCCTCCGTTGCCATTATCATCTTCCCTCCTGCCTATGGGTGAGAAAAACGACAGCATGATCACCAGCTCTGTCTTTCATGCGTTCTCCCCATTGCAGTATCAAGCAGAGAGATATGACAGTTAGCTTTTTGTCTCCTAAGGACCATTTTTTTGCCCACTCATCAACTGAAGCTGCCTCAAAGTCCACTGACTCATGTCCTGGGCCACAACATTGATGCCCAGTCCTTCACTCACCTCATGGGCAGGACCCTACACCACATGACCAAATGGCTGCAGCTTTGGCCACTCGACTGAATTCTGAGCTCTCATCTCAGGCATTGTCCAAAGTTTCACTCCATCAACCTGGCCTATGAGGGCACTTGTCAAACCCACTTCAGCACACAGCTAAGGATCGTGAATGCTCTCCTCAAGCAGTGTGTCATTGCCAACTGTCTAAGGGAATGAATTTGCTTTCCCAATCAACCAACGGTGCAGGCACACAATGACAGTCAGCGAACCAAGGATTAACTGCTGAGCAGCAATCAGTGGCACTCACATACATAAGTGGTGCTTGAGTGGGCATGACTGGGTGAAATGAGTTACAGCTGAACAGTCTCTGCTACAACAGGGATAATGATCACTGACATGTCTTTCTATGTTACCCTTATCAACATGCTGCCTCCAGAAGCCCCCCCTCTCCCTATATGTGAGTTGAATCATCAGTCAGTGATGATTCCCAACCCAACAACCGCACTGCCTCACGGTTCCCCTCTGTGAGGCCCTTCAAGAGGCCCATGTCCCAACAGGAGGCATGCTCCAGAATTATGTTTTTCACAATTGGCAGTCAACAACGCCCCCCCCCCCCCCCCACGTCCTGGTCTCCATGGAGTCAACCCCCACCCCCTCACTCTTCCCTCAAATCAATCCCCCTTCCCCACTTTCCCCCCCAGGTTAACCCCCTGGTCTCCCCCAACTAGGCCCCCAGTAGCCTTCCAGTATTATCCTCGAGTCAAAGTCTGGTTTCCCCGAGTCAGCCCCCTTAGTGTATGGAGCCGCTCTGCGATCACTGCGCTCACCTCTGAGCTCTACTCAGAGTGGTGCTCACTATGTGCACGCCTTTTGAAGCTAGTTGTGATTCGCACTGTTCTGACATCACAGCACTGTTGACAGACAGCGGTGGAGTACGATTCTGACGCATGGGCCCGATAATGAGATGCAAATATATTATAATATTGAGGTTCCAATGTTGAACTGTGGGAAATCCAGCTTACTGACAGGTTAGGGGATAAATGCGATAACCCTTCACACTGATGTAAAATGTGACTTTGGCCTTTTTACAATATTTTCCTCTCCTGTTGCCGTACTTGCTCGATGCGCACGGCAGCAGACAATCCTGGCCTAAGTAATGAATTAATATTAACCATTTGAAGTTGTAAGACAGTTAGGTCTGCATAGGAAAACACATGGGAACGCATCATCCTTTTTAATTGGTTCAAATGATACAGAAACAAGGACAGGTTTTTAATTAAAGGCTTTACTTGTTGAAATAGCAATGATGTGTAATAAGAGCTAAACTACTGATAAGATGGCAAAGTAAGGGTGTTTCACCAATCTCATTAGCCCAGCAAAACCAGGAGCTTATTAAGCAAGAAAATGAGTTTATTGACGAAAACCATTGATAAAGGATAAAATCTACTTCATATGGAGTTATATTTTAACTAGAAATGATGACTTTTTACATGTGGAGGGGTGTGGAGGCTGAGAGAAATGTACAAACTGGCAGTTTGCACTGAATACTTGGGTTTGTAAATACCGAAAAAACTGGGCAGCATTTTCTATCTCCGTCCCCCCTGCGGAGTGTTTTCCGGAGGCAGAGGTGGCTCGCCATTGGCCCCCAGCAGGATCTTCCGGTTCCGCCGATTTCTATGCTGCTTTGCTTGGCTTGCCCAACCCATCGGTGGTGTACCCACCACAAGGAGGTTGCCTTCAGCGGGACTGGAAGACACCACTGGATAGACAGGCTAGAAATCCGACCCACTGAGTTCAGAACTGTAAATCTTTTGAATCCCCATAGAAACCACCATTCATTGCACTGTAAGTACATTCATTTGAATGTATGTTTAAGTTCTTTTGCATGTGTGATATGGTTTCTAAAGCTCTGACATTTCTCTTTAATGTTCAAGAACCTCACTGATTTGAGGAATAACAGGAACATATAATCACAAATAAAGCAATCTTCTAATACAAGAACTCTTGAAGAACAATATATTTGAACAGCTGATATAGACCCATATATATTACTAACATCTTCAATTCACAATGCACAGGACTCTCATAAACCCTAAAGCAAGTAACAGACCCCTGGGAAGGTTTAACTTAGTCACTGACAAGAAAGCTTGTTGATAAAAATAAAATCAAAATCACAAGAGAGGACTAAAAATGATAAGATTGGGCGGCACGGTAGCACAGTTGGGCGGCACGGTAGCACAGTGGTTAGCACTGCTGCTTCACAGCTCCAGGGTCCCGGGTTCGATTCCCGGCTCGGGTCACTGTCTGTGTGGAGTTTGCACATTCTCCTCGTGTATGCGTGGGTTTCCTCCGGGTGCTCCGGTTTCCTCCCACAGTCCAAAGATGTGCGGGTTAGGTTGATTGGCCAGGTTAAAAAAAAAAATTGCCCCTTAGAGTCCTGATGCGTAGATTAGAGGGATTAGTGGGTAAATATGTGGGGGTAGGGCCTAGGTGGGATTGTGGTCGGTGCAGACTCGATGGGCTGAATGGCCTGTAGGGTTTCTATAAAAAAAATATGATGTTCATGACCGGCTGGTGAGACCAGCGCACACTGTTCCTTGAAATGAAGTCAGTATAAATATCAGGAAACTGTTATTCTCAGTAGCAAATTTGACATAATGAAACATAAAGCACTAACAGGCAGTTATCATTCCACAGCTATCTGTCCACAACAGTCAGAGACTTTAAAACAGTGAGGTGGAGGAATTATAATTTGAATCTACATTTAATTGGATGAGAATACCTGGGAGCTGATATTATTCCAAGCTTGTTTTAAACAAGTGTGTCACGTAAGTTATTGACTTTAGTAAAATAGCACACATAACAGTCTCACACATTGTGGTAACCACAAAACTAAGAATAGTATAAATAGTAATTACCACCCTTCTGAAGAGGGCTTTAAGCCCAAAATAGGGCAGGATTTTCCTTGTCACTTCCTTCATGAAATGAAAAACAGTGACTATATAGGAATAAAAATCAGGGAGGTTCTATGAAGGATAAAAAAGAAGAAAGGAGTAAAAATAATAGGGTTCTATTGAGGCTAGAGTCCAGAGAGTGTTCCTGTTGATTTTTAAATATAACAAGTTGCTAATAATGAGGGATCTTAAGCATTTATCCTCCAACAAGGTAACAGGGCTAAATATAACCCTTCCCAAAATTCCTGTGCCAAGAAATTTAAGCAGGACAAATATAAACATAAATGGACTCAGTTACCTGGACACCAAAGAGTGAAAAGGCTGGAATGAAGGATAGCATGTGGTACTTGGGCTGTGGGCTGGAACTCACTGCTGTAGAATAGAGAACATACAAAATAAGAACCTAAGAACTAGGAGCAGGAGTAGGCCATCTGGCCCCTCGAGCCTGCTCCGCCATTCAATAAGATCATGGCTGATCTTTTTGTGGACTCAGCTCCACTTACCCGCTCGCTCACCATAACCCTTAATTCCTTTACTGTTCAAAAATTTATCTATCCTTGCCTTAAAAACATTCAATGAGGAGCCTCAACTGCTTCACTGGGCAGGGAATTCCACAGATTCACAACCCTTTGTGTGAAGAAGTTCCTCCTCAACTCAGTCCTAAATCTGTTTCCCCTTATTTTGAGGCCATTCCCCCTAGTTCTAGTTTCACCAGCCAGTGGAAACAACCTCCCTGCTTCTATCTTATCTATTCCCTTCATAATCTTATATGTTTCTATAAAATCTTCCCTCATTCTTCTGAATTCCAATGAGTATAGCCCCAGTCTACTCAGTCTCTCCTCATTAGCCAACCCTCCCAACTCCGGAATCAACCTAGTGAATCTCCTCTGCACCTCTTACAGTGCCAGTCTATCCTTTCTCAAGTAAGGAGACAAAAACTGTACACAGTACTCCAGATGTGGCCTCACCAGCACCTTATACAGCTGCAACATAACCTCACTGTTTTTAAACTCCATCCCTCTAACAATGAAGGATAAAATTCCATTTGCCTTCTTAATTACCTGCTGCACCTGCAAACCAACTCCTTGTGATTCCTGCACAAGGACACCCAGGTCCCTCTGCACAGCAGCATGCTGCAATATTTTACCATTTAAATAATAGTCCATTTTGCTGTTATTCCTACCAAAATGGATGACCTCACATTTACCAACATTGTACTCCATCTGCCAGACCCTCGCCCACTCACTTAGACTATCGATATCCCTTTGCAGACTTTCAGCATCCTCTGCACACTTTGCTCTGCCACTCATCTTAGTGTCATCTGCGAATTTTGACACACTACACTTGGTCCCCAACTCCTCTATGTAAATCGTAAACGATTGCGGTCCCAACACAGATCCCTGAGGCACACCACTAATCACTGTGACCAACCAGAAAAACACCCATTTACCCCCACTCTTTGCTTTCTGTTAGTTAACCAATCCTCTATCCGTGCTAATAATGTTTGGAAAATCAGATCTTTCAAAACTACATTGCTTTTTAAATATAAAAGACATCAGCTGGAATTCTCTGATTTTGCGCGCCCTGCTACCGTTGCCAGCAAGAATGGAGAATTTGCAGCCAAATTTCCATTCACAGCAGCGGAACTGGAAAATCCCAGCCACGGGCAAGGTCAGAGAATTCCGGCCTTTGCATTATCTGGAAACCTGAATGTTGACCTGGAATGTTTTTAAAGAAGGTCATATATTCCAGCATCTGTAGTATTTTGCTTTTATTATTTATAAGTTCACCTTGGACTGGGAGCAAGCCAACCTTCTTCCAAGAAATAAACTGACCTGCCTAGATCTGTTTGTTTATTTTGAACTGCAATCACTTTAATTAATGGGAAAAAAAGCTGAAAGGCAAAGGTTACTGACTTACAAGAAATCACACAGCAGAGGCAAGCTTTAAGTTTTGAACCTGCTGGTTTTGAAGTCAGTCTTTTTAGGGAACATGCTGAGAAAGAAAGGCTACCCTACTGGTCCCTCTCTCTATCTCTGCCTGGCCTCAAATTGTGTATCATTCTTAGTCTGCTGACATGGGGTCATTATTGGAGTGTAACTTGTCTGCATTTGGACCTGCAAAGCTGAGGCAAGGAGAAATGATCCAGCCCTATATTCTTCTCTATGCTGAAGTCCCACTGGTGAGAACTTCCAGATGTCCACCAGGACCATCAGCCCAACTTTACACAAGCGAACTCCAGATTGACAGTAGCGAGGCTCTGCAAACCTTATCCTTTATTTTATAATGCCTATCCTCTAAAGCCTATCTCTGAAGAGAGACCCTATCTGTTTGTCATGTGTATATGTACTGGGGAAATTTTTAAGAAAGATAGATAGTTATACCTCCAGGTTACAATTATGTGCTAACCACTTCAAATTATTAAAACAAGTTTTATTTTATAATAAACAATTAAAGTCTCTTTTCACCTGGGTATCAGTAGAAAAAGTAAACAATTGGCCATTTTGGTGAGTAAATTGAACTTTAAAATCAAAGGTACAACCTGCAGAGTAGTGGGATTAGATAATATGTGGACTCCTCCCATACAATAAGGATCACTTCAAATGAAATATAGTTGCAATAAAAATAGCAGAATTATTAAATATATCTACAATTTACCCATTCACCTAAAATATATTTGAATATTACTGCACTGCACACTTGCGATTTACAAAACTTACCTTTGATAAGACATTATTATTTTCCCAATCAGGGACAAGCTCTGTTGAGGTTTTGCAGAGTAATCACCTGTTGCCATGTTCTTATCAACACTTTTCTGTCAACTGTTTGGAATGAAAAAATGCTGAATATGTTAAGCTGCAGTCACAGCCTCCCTCCAGTTTTGGTGCCATAGCCCCTCTGTTTAGCTGTTCTGCCTGAAGTTTTGCTATTTCTCTATAATAAAAAAAAAATAAAATCAAATTAGTAAGTAAGGATAGGATATATGGAGGGAATCAAATTGCATCTGCACTTCACCTGAACACTTGATCTTTATAATGGCAATTCCACCAAAACAAATACTTAGAAAAATGAACCTCTTAGTCACTGCTGCTAAATGAATTCCTAGTCCTGCAGCATATCTGCAGTTCAATTCCGAACCAGGATAAATCCAATCCAGCCAATTACACCCCATCAGTCTACTTTCAATCATCAGTAAAGTGATGAAAGGAGTCATCAACAATGCTATCAAGTGGCACTTACTTAGCAATAACCTGCTCACTGATGCTCAGTTTGGGTTCTACCAGGGTTACTCATTACAGCCTTGGTTCAAACATGGACAAAAGATCTGAACTCCAGAAGTGAGATGAGAGTGACTAAAAGTAAAAGGTAAAGTCACCATAGTCCCAGATGACCATAGACTACTCTCTCCCTTTTAAGAGGAAGAGCAGACTGGTGGTGATTTAACCTGAGGGTCACCACACTCAGGTGAGGGGCAAGATTGAGAAAGCCGACCGTTATGAGTCAATGGGAATCGAGGGGAGATCTCTCCGCTGGTTGGAGTAATTTCTGGCACAAAGAAGAATGATTGTAGTTGTTGGAGTTCATTCATCTCAGTTCCAGGACATAATTGCAGGAGTTTCTCAGGGTAGTGTCCTAGGCCCAACCATCTTCAGCTACTTCAATGACCTTCCTTCCAGCATGAGGTCAGATATATGTTCGCTGATGATTGCACAATGTTCAGCACCATTTGTGACTTCTCAGATACTGAAGCAGTCCATGTCTAAATGCAGCAAGTCCTGGACAATATCCAGGCTTGGGTTGACAAGTGGTAAGTAACATTCACGCCACACAAATGCCAGGCAATGACTATCTCCAACAAGAAACAATCTAACCATCACCCCTTGACATTCAGTGGCATTACCATTGCTAATGCCCCAGGGATCAGCATCCTGGGGGTTACCACTGATCAGAAACTGAACTGGACTAGCCATATAAATAATACGGCCACAAGAGCAGGTCAGGGGCTAGGAATTCTACTGTGAATAACTCATCTCCTGTCTCCTCAAACCATGTCCACCATCTACAAAGCGCAAGTCAGGAGTGTGATGGAATATTCTCTACTTGCCTGGATGGGTGCAGCACCAACAAAACTAAAGAAGCTTGACACCATCCAGGACAAAGCAGTCTGCTTGATTTACACCCCATGCACAAACATTCACTCCCTTCACCACCAACTCACAGTGGCAGCAGTGTGTACCATCTGCAAGATGCAATTCAGCAACTCACCAAGACTCCTTAGATAGCACCTTCCAGACCCACAACCTCTAACATCGTGAAGGATAAGCCAGTAGGCACATGGGAACAGCACCACCTGCAAGTTTGCAACCAAGTCATTCACCATCCTTACTTGGAGATATTTCACTGTTCCATCATTGCTTTGGGATCAAAACCCTGGAACTCCCTCCCTAACAGCACTGTGGATGAACCTACACCACACGGACAGCAGCAGTTCAAGAAGGCAGCTCATCACCACCTGCTCAGGGGCAATTAGGGATGGACAATACATGCTGGTCTAGCCAGTGATGCCCACATCCCATGAATGAAGAATTTAAATTGTTGTCACCTCGACGTTTGACATTCTTGTGAATATGCTGATGAGTGAAGACATGTTTAAGTGATACTCAGCTTCTGTAGTACCAAGTGACTATTTACATTATAAATACATGCCCAGTGTAATATCAGGGGCATCATAAATAATTTGATGCACAGCAGAATTTGGTGACAGCAGTGAATCAGGCTAAGGATTCAGTCCACTGAACCTATAAGAATACAAGAAATAGGAGCAGGAGTAGTCCATGGAACCTATTCTGTCATTCAATATGAACAGAGCTAATCTTTGGCTTCAACTCTACTTTCCCATCCACTCCGCATTTGCCTTGATTCCTTGAGAGACCAAAAGAACTGTTGATCCCAGCTTTAAATCTAATCAACCCGGTGGAGATGATTTTGTAAGAGATGGCTTCTACATCAAATCCTCACTAACAGTAATTGCTTTAATGAAAATCAGGCTGTAACACTGCAGGTCCGATCTTTCAGACCTACACTTACCAGCATGGACTTGATGGGTTGAATGGTCTTCTTCTGTTCTGCAATGACACTACGATGAGCAATAATTCCAGACTATTACCTTGCCACCACATGCCATATATTGAATTTTGTTGTCTAAAAATCGAAGTTTCAGTCATAACATCATGTCGAGGGTGATATCTGTAGCTACTGTAGAAAGCTGGACAACTCCTCAAGGGGAAAGGACCATATAAAGTCCAGATTGAGAAAGACCAATCCAGCCCTTGAATCATTTTCTATTCACAGCATCTGCAGTTTGTCCTTTCATGAACTCACCTCCTGAGGGAAGCAACCAAACACAGCCAAATTTCTCAGCTGAGATAGAGCTCTGCTGAGTGCTTCCCGGAACTTCAGCTGTAAATCTGACTGCAGCAGGTGAATTAAAGGCTGCCAGCTCTTCTTGACAGTCAGTTAGTGGGACACCTAGTTCCACGGCTGTCTCTTGTTGTACATCAAGCAGTGGCTCATGTGTAGGTTCAATATTTGGAGTTGATGCTCATGCATCAATAAGTCTGTGAGAATTTTAATTTGCTTCAGTGGTTGGTTGGATAAATGTTCTCTGAGGCATTGGATGGAGTCAAATAGAGCAGGTATGAACACTCAGTCAGCTGATGTCAGCCAATTAATGTCATGATTGGGATAGGTTTTCAGTAACATTCTCATTGCCGGATTACTTGTTTTAAAAAAAGGTACTGATCTTACACTTTAATTCTGGTCTTCGAAATCATCATGCCAGACCTAATCTTAAATTTAAAATATCAAGGACATTTGGTTGCAAAGATGACCAAGCAGAAAAGGAGCTAATACTTAAATATTTAACATAGAAACATAGAAAAACTACAGCACAAAACAGGCCCTTCGGCCCCACAAGTTGTGCCGAACATATCCCTACCTTCTAGGCCTACCTACAGGAGACATTAATTTTCAAATGGATAAAAATGTTTAAAAATTGTGACTGTAAGAACTAATTAAATAAACATAGTCTTCTTCTTTACCAGCCAGTGGTTTTCTGACTCTCTCCACCCACGATACTTCCCAAAATCACCTCACGCCCCACATCACCCCACCCTCTCCAATATCTCTCGGACAGAGTTGGACTTCATCTGTCTTGGGAAGAGTTATTGGAATTTCCTGGATGTTAAGTGGCTTACCAAACAAACCTTTAAAGCAATATAAAGAGTGAACCAATGACAGTGCATTTTAAATTTTGAATGAATCCTCCCTCCATGTTATTACTGACGAAACATGCAATTCTTATGTTATAAGTCAGGTCAGAAACTCCAAGTCTGCCTGGATCATAAGTTTTGCTATTTGAATTTGGCTAGGATAAGCAAGCATGAGATGTTTCACCTCAGGTATGATTCAAATGACCCACTTGGAGCTTTTATCAAACAAAGTTTATTTAAGAATACAGTTAACATATAGCAATAACTTTTACCAATTAGAAACAAAAAAAACCATGATATTATATAAACTTTAACAACTATATGAAATGTTCCAACCAAACAAACCTCCTGAAAACATACCCCTGCCACAGGTTTAACACAGAAAATAAGACTGTTTACGTGATGCTGGAACTTAGTTCTTTGGTTGGAGAATTGAAACTCTGATTTCCCAGTCTTGTAACTTCCAGCAGACCTTGAGGTAGAGATAATGCCATTGCTGGCTCTAGCTTTTAGCCAGCGAACCACTGCAAGAGACAGAATTCTCACTCCAGGAAGACAAGACGACCAACTTCCAGCTAGCCGGCAGAATTTATAATACTAGGGGGAGAGAGAGAAAAACCTGCCCACAACTTGAAAACCAAGATAGCTTCGGACTCTGAACCAAAAATGAAAGTGAATCCTTGGATTCCTCTGTGGAGGAACCACCTGACTTTGACTTGTCAATCAATCTTCCCCCTAACAATTCAAAAGGTCGTAAAATCCCGGACGCTGCATGAAGCCCAGAGTTAAAATGAACCAAACCCCATTTAAACAATTTAAAGCAGCAATAAAAGGACTGCTAAGCAAGCAGCCAGTGCCACAATAAAAAAAAACTACTTACAATCTGCAGAGAACATGAATTAGAAAAAAACATTTCTTACACTAGCGTCACACTTATGGCAAAGTAAATTTGGTACAGGGGTCTGAACTGCAAGCATGACTCTTGAACCAAATTACATTTTGTGATCGGATTCAGAGGAAAAGCAACCTAACTACAGTAAACAAAAAGAATTAATTTTCACCACACAGGCAATTAGGCAAGCCAATTAAAAACATAGCCAGTCTTAGCTGTGTTGTCTCTAAATTCAAGAGGTCGGCCAAAGCTCACTGAGCTACTGAAAAATCTTCCATGTCAAGGGAACCGTGCCTCAGTAATAGTTGCTAGCTGCTAGAGAGTGAAGATAAAGGAAATATCAGAGAGGACAATAGAAAATATTGAAATATGAATTAGATATTTAGCAAATCCTTGAATTTTGAGAATCGTGAATCTGCATGTGAAAAGAAAGTAAGAAGTCTCACAACACCAGGTTAAAGTCCACCCACATTGTCTGTACCTTTAAGACCTGGCTGGCTGTAGAGATTTGCATTCTAATTAGTATTCTGTCACTTGATTTCTGTGTCTGTGCCCTGTTTGAGAGCACATTTCCACTCCATCTGACGAAGGAGCAGTGCTCCAAAAGCTTATGGTATTTGCTACCAAATAAATCTGTTGGACTTTAACCTGGTGTTGTGAGACTTCTTACTGTGTTTACCCCAGTCCAACGCCGGCATCTCCACACGGTGAAAAGAAAGTCAGGACTGACAAAAAAGAATTGTTGCCGAGAGGTAAAGTCAGTCAAAAACAATGATTATTTCAGCTGGAGCTAAGGACTGTTTTGCTATCAATATTTCAGATTCATACCTCTTGGAGAATGCAGTGTTGACAATCAGACACAGGGAACTGCTGTTGCAGAAATAGACTTATCTGGCTAGGTCATATATGCTACGTAGGACTTAAGAGTAATTTTTCATTATGTTTTCAGAGGCATTTGTTTCAGACAAAAATACATTCAGAATATATTTAGGGGAGTAACGTGTTTTGCTTCGCAGCCTATTCTGGCGAGATCAATGCATCATCCTTAATTGAGCAAGAAGACCTCGCCTTGGTAAAAATATTGTGTAATCTGAAGTGACGATCTGTCAAATTATTTCTTTGCAGAATTTAGGTATCAGCCTGGGCGCAGTGGCAGCACCGTCTGAGTCAAAAGGAGAGAGTTCAAGTCTCACCCCAGAGACTTGAGCATTTATTCTAGGCTGACACCTCAGGACAGTACTGAGGGCCTGTGCCCCTATCAAAACATGCTGCCTTTCCCAGAGTGCTGTGCAAAGACAAGCAGGGGAATTCTCACCAATATCCTGGCAAACATTCAGCCCTCAGCCAACATCAATAAACAAAAACAGATTATTTGGTCTTCCAGGAATTTGGCCCAGCGACAGTGAAGGAACGATGATATACTTCTATGTCAGGAAAAAGATACAAAAATCTGAGGACACGTACTAACCGACTCAAGAACAACTTCTTCCCTGCTGCCATCAGACTTTTGAATGGACATACCTCGCACTATGTTGATCTTTCTCTACACCCTAGCTATGACTGTAACATTACATTCTCCACTTTCTCCTTTCCTTCTCTATGTACGGTATACTTCATCTGTATAGCACGCAAGAAATAATACTTTTCACTGTATATTAATAAATGTGACAATAATAAATCAAATCAAAAGATGGTGAGTGGTTTGAGGGGAACTTCCAGCTGATAATGTTCCCAGGTATCTGCTGCTTTTGTTCTTCTAGATGATTGTGATCGTGGGTTTGGAAGGTATTGCCTAAGGAACCTTGATGAGTTCCTGCAGTGTATCTTGCAGATGGTACACATGGCTCCCATGTTTGTTGGTGGTGGAGGGATTGGATATTTGTAGAAGGGGTAGCAATCAAGTGGGCTGCTTCAGCCTGGATGGTGTTGAGCTTCTTTGAGTACTGTTGGAGCTGCACTCATCCAGGCAAATGGAGAGGATTCCATCACACTCCTGACTTGTACCTTGTAGATGATGAACCGGCTTTGAGGAGTCAGGAGGTGAATTACTTGCCACAGGATTCCTAAACTTTGACATGCTTTGGTAGCCACAGTATTTGTGGATAATCCAGTTCAGTTTCTGATCAATGGTAAACCCAGGATGTTGATAGTGGGGATTTGGTGATGGTAATGCCATTAAATGTCAAGGGATGATGGTTAAATTCTCTTTTGTTGGAGATGGCCATTGCCCGGCACTTATGTGGCACGAATGTTATTTGCCACTTGTCAGCCCAAGCCTGGATATTGTCCAGGGCTTGCTGCAGATGGTCATGGACTGCTTCAATGTCTGAGTTGCGAATGGTGCTGAACACTGTGCAGTCATCAGTGAACATCCTCACTTATCACCTTATGATGAAAGGAAGGTCATTGATGAAGCAGCTGAAGGTGATTGGGCCTGGGGCTTGGCAAGCGGCAGAGAAGTCAGGGTCATGATTGCAAACTGAGCAAAGGTGTTCTTCAAGCAGTCACCTAGTTTAATTTGGTCTCACCAATGTAGAGGGGACTGTATTGTAAACAGCGAATATAGTAGACTAAATTGAAAGAAATGCAAGTATACTGCCGCTTCACCTGGCAGGAGTGTTTGCAGCTTTCGACAGTGAGGAGGAAAGTGGTAAAGAGACAGGCATTACACCTCCTGTGACTACAATGGGGGAGTGCCTTGGGAAGGAGGTGAGGTTCTTGGGGCGATAGAGGAATGAACCAGAGAGAACGGAATGATGACACAGGAGGAGAGAGGAAGATGTGTTTGGCGGTGGCATCATGCTGGTGTTGACGGAAATGGTGGAGGATGATCCCTTGAATGTGGAGGCTGGTGGGGTGAAAAGTGAGGAGACGGGAAATCCTATCATAGTTCTGAGAGGGAGGGAAAGAGGTGGGGGCAGTGAGAGAAGTGAATTGGTTAAGGGCCCTGTCAACCACAGTTGGAGTGGGGGGGAATCTTCAGTTGAGGAAAAAGGAAGACTCGTCGGAAGCGCCTTTGTGGAAGATAGCATCGTCGGAACAGATGAAGCAGAGATGTGGAAACTGGGAGAATGGAATGGAGTCCTTATGGGATGCAGGGTGTGAGTAACTGTGATCAAGATGTAGATTCTTTTAAGAGTCCAGGTCAATGCTTTGTATACATAAATCTACAGCTTATATGTGATATATTATCATATGAACATATAACATCACACGCACCATAAATTCTAAGTTACAATTTTATACGTTGTGTAAATATTGCACAGTTAGATGACGGGTGACATTATTCACATATAATCCTCTGCACCGGGTAGTATCACTGCTGCCTCACAGCAGGACCCGAGTTCAATTCTGGCCTTGGGTCACTGTCTGTGTGGAGTTTGCACATTCTCCCGGTGTCTGCGTGGGTTTCCTCCGGGTGCTCCGGTTTCCCCCCACAGTCCAGAGATGTGCACATTAGGTGGATTGCCCCTTAATGTCTAAATTTGCTCCTTACTGTCTCAAGATGTGTAAGTCAGGAGGATTAGCAGGGTAAATGTGGTGAACCATCATTGGTTCCCACTGGATAGTACTGAGCCAGGGTCTGGCCAGGACTACAAGGATGTACATATGTTACTGTTGGGTTGTGCTATTGTTGCTGTTGGGTTAGGATGGGGTTGTTACACCTTGGTATGATAGTGTTGTGGTACATCCCAGTCGGGCTCCGCCTCCTGGGAGAGGTATAAGAGTCCCTGCTCTGGCCGGGACCCCTTCAGTCTGGGATAGTGTACATAAGTTCTGATAGTTTCATTTATAGTAAATAAAAGCCTTCATTTACTGAGCTTCGAGCCTCGTGTCTAAATTGATGTGCATCAATTTTATTTACTATTATTAAACTCTCGACGGAGAAAAAAAAAGAAATGAGAGATAATGGGTTTGTTACTGGGGGTATGGGAGCGACAGGGGTTGCTACGTCCCCTGCTGGTGCCAGATCTCGGATCGAGACCGTGTCCTCTCGCCCGTCAGGGTATGCCACATAGGCATACTGAGGGTTGGCGTGGAGGAGATGGACCTGTTCGACCAACGGGTCGGACTTGCGGGCCCTTACATGTCGCCGCAGGAGGACGGGTCCTGAGTACGTCAACCAAGATGGTAAAGAGATCCCCGAGGAAGACTTCCGAGGGAATGAGAACATCCTCTCGTGGGGAGTAGCATTGGTTGCCGTACACAGGAAGGAGCAAATAGAGTGAAGCGCATCAGGGAGCACCTCTTGCCAACGGGAGACTGGAAGACCTTTGGATTTCAACGCCAGTAAGACAGCCTTCCAGACTGTAGCATTCAGCCCCGTGCGGCCCGCGGTGCTATTTCTGTGGAGGAGCAAAACATACCACTTTGTAAAAGCCCGCAACCTGCCTTACTCGGTGGAGGACGTCAGGTCGGTAACAAGGAGCTGTCGGATTTGCGCGGAATGCAAACCGCACTTTTACCGACCTGACAGGGCACATTTGGTCAAGGCCACTCGTCCCTTCGAGAGACTGAGTGTTGATTTTAAGGGCCCCCTTCCCTCAACAGATCGGAACGTGTACTTTCTAAACATCATCGATGAGTATTCCCGGTTCCCTTTTGTTGTTCCCTGCTCGGATACATCCGCTGCCACGGTGATCAAAGCATTCCGTGATCTTTTTACCCTGTTCGGGTACCCCAGCTACATCCATAGCGACAGGGGCTCGTCGTTCATGAGCGATGACTTGAGGCAATTCCTGCTCTCATACGGGATTGCCTCTAGTAGGACCACGAGTTACAACCCGAGGGGTAATGGACAGGTGGAACGAGAGAATGCTACAGTCTGGAAGGCTGTCTTACTGGCATTGAAATCCAAAGGTCTTCCAGTCTCCCGTTGGCAAGAGGTGCTCCCTGATGCGCTTCACTCTATTCGCTCCCTCCTGTGTACGGCAACCAATGCTACTCCCCACGAGAGGATGTTCTCATTCCCTCGGAAGTCTTCCTCGGGGATCTCTTTACCGTCTTGGTTGACGTACTCAGGACCCGTCCTCCTGCGGCGACATGTAAGGGCCCGCAAGTCCGACCCCTTGGTCGAACAGGTCCATCTCCTCCACGCCAACCCTCAGTATGCCTATGTGGCATACCCTGACGGGCGAGAGGACACGGTCTCGATCCGAGATCTGGCGCCAGCAGGGGACGTAGCAACCCCTGTCGCTCCCATACCCCCAGTAACAAACCCATTATCTCTCATTTCTTCCCCGGACACGGCGCGGGCAGCATCGGGACCGTTGCTTAACCATTTTACTCCCATGTACAGCTTGCCTGAGCCCAGAAGATGGTCGCCACCGCAGGGTGTGTCAGGATCCCCTGGACTACCATCACCTCAGGGTCAACCGGCCTGTGAGTCCGTGGAAGAACAGGTGGGCGCCGTTTTGGGGAGAACACCACCGCAAGTGCCTACTCCGGTGTCACCGCCGGTATTGAGGAGGTCACAACGACGGTGCGGTCCCCCTGACCGTCTGAACTTATAGACTGCTGACATTTTATTCTGGTTTTTGTACCCCGCCGGCCTTTGTTTTCAAAGGAGGGGTGAATGTGGTGAACCATCGTTGGTTCCCACTGGATAGTGCTGAGCCAGGGGCTGGCCAGGACTACAAGGATGTACATATGTTACTGTTGGATTGTGCTATTGTTGCTGTTGGGTTAGGATGGGGTTGTTACACCTTGGTATGATAGTGTTGTGGCACATCCCAGTCGGGCTCCGCCTCCTGGGAGAGGTATAAGAGTCCCTGCTCTGGCCGGGACCCCTTCAGTCTGGGATAGTGTACATAAGTTCTGATAGCTTCATTAATAGTAAATAAAAGCCTTCATTTACTGAGCTTCGAGCCTCGTGTCTAAATTGATGTGCATCAGTAAATATGTGGGGTTATAGGGATAGGGCCTGGGTGGGATGCTCTGTCAGAGAGTCGGTGCAGACATGATGAGCCGAATGACCTCCTTCTGCACTTTAGGGATTCTATGACGTTCCTACAATTTTCTTCTGTCCATCATTTTAATGGCAACATTAAGCATTAGTTTTATTGTGATATTAAACAAGTTTAACACCTTCACTCCAGATCGAGGAAAATCATTGCATGGTCTGCAGAGTTCCTGTGAGGAGTGATGAGCTAAAGGAGGTAACAGAGATAGGAAAGGGAAAGGCCATGGAGGGATTTGATTATGAGGATGAGGGAAGTACAACTCAATACAAATCAGTGAGGTCAGGGTGAGAGAATAACATTTCACGGAAGATGGAAGTCACAGATAAATTGAGGGAATTTGGAAGATTACAACCAATGTACCCATTGGGTGGAATTTTTCTGTTTCACCCACCATGGGAATCATATCAGGCCTGTCAGGGCCATGCAAAGGTCCACTGACCTCAGGTGGGATTTTCCGGTCTTGGGGCGAGCGCAGCTGGAAAATCCCATCCATTATCTCTGCACCTACTACCTACTAGCTAGAACTAGCTGTTCTGTCTGGAGACAATACACATCTCTTTAACCTGTGTTGAATGCTCCCTCCACCCACATTGTCTGTACCTTTAAGACCTGGCTGGCTGTAGAGATTTGCATTCTAATTAGTATTCTGTAACTTGATTTCTGTGTCTGTGCACTGTTGGAGAACAGATATCCACTCCATCTGACGAAGGAGCTGTGCTCCGAAAGCTTATGGTATTTGCTACCAAATAAACCTGTTGGACTTTAACCTGGTGTTGTGAGACTTCTTACTGTGCCTACTATCTTCCACACCCTAAAATGCAGACCATCACATCCAGGGAACTTGTCAGAATTTAATTTCATTAGTTTTCCCTGTACATATTATTAGCAATTGTGATTGTTTTAAGTTGCTCCCTCTCTTTCGTCTCTTGATTTTCTAAACTACATTTGGGATGCATTTTGCATCTTCCACTATGAAGATAGAGACAAAATACTTCTTCAAAGTCTTGATTACCTGTAAAGACTCGCATTCCAATCATTATTTTGTAAATTGAGTTTATGTCTTTTATATGCCCTGTTTGCGAACTGAAATCCCACTCACCTGTTGAAAGAGCAGCGCTCCGGAAGCTCGTGGCTAAACCTGTTGGACTTTAACCTGGTGTTGTGAGACTTCTTACTGAGTGAGCAAATGCATGGCAGATGCAACACAATGTGGATAAATGTGAGGTTATCCACTTTGATAGCAAAAACAAGAAGACATTCTTATTGACTGAGGTATGAAGATAGATTGCGTTGGTTAGGATTATATTTACGAGAGTTTAGAAGAATGAGGGGGGATTCTCATAGAAACCTATAAAATTCTAACAGGACTAGACAGGGTAGATGCAGGAAGGATGTTCCCGATGGTGGGGGTGTCCAGAACTAGGAGCCGTATCCTAAGGATCCGGGTAAACCTTTTAGGACTGATGAGGAAAAATTTCTTCACCCAGAGCGGTAAGCCTGTGGAATTCACTATCTCCGAAAGCAGTTGAGGCCAAAATACTGTATGTTTTCAAAAGGAGTTAGATATAGCTCTTGGGGTGAAGGGGATCAAAGGATGTGGGGGTGGGAAAATGGGGGGGATCTGGCTATTGAGTTGGATGATCAGCCATGATCACAATGAATGTGGAGCAGGTTTGAAGGATTGAATGGCCTACTCCTGCCTCTATTTTCTACGTTTCTATGTGACATAGTGAGCCAGGGCACAATACAAGTTCGCAAAGTTATCTACAGACAACGAATGGAGCATTAGTGTCT
Organism: Mustelus asterias; assembly: GCF_964213995.1. NCBI lineage: Eukaryota > Metazoa > Chordata > Chondrichthyes > Carcharhiniformes > Triakidae > Mustelus > Mustelus asterias. The sequence goes on along the minus strand of NC_135817.1, from coordinate 7,040,247 downwards.
TTAACTAAAAACTGTGGGCGGGATTTCACGGCCTCATTCGTCCTGAAACTGTAAAATCCTGTCTGGGGTCAACGGACCTTTCCATGGTCTGCCCCTCACCCACTCCGATTATCCCATGGCGGGCGGAACAGTAAAACTCCGCCTATAGGTTAGTTCAGAAATACAAATCGATGTGAAGGTTGAATAGTATGGGATATCCTTATAAATGGATGAATAAATTGGCATATTTCACACACATTCATTTTGTTTTTGACAGACTGGTTCGTTGGGAGGATTTCCAATGAGTGCCTGCCCATTGTACTTTGGGTAAATTGGATAACAGGATCCCAAAAGTCAGCTTGCAAACTCGTATCCCTGTTCTACGTCCCAAATACAGCCAAGCCTTTACTTTCAGGCGCCCACTCTTCCTGCCTGAGGTTGGTAGTTGGATATTTAACCAAACAAATGAGATTCCTGCCCTTGTTTTAAGTTCCAAATGTTATTTTGAGCTGCACAATTCCCAACAGATGACATCCACAACACTAGTCAAGAAGCTGTGCACATCTGGATCAAGCAGGTAACTAATGCACTGTATGATAGAAAGAACAACTTAAAGTCTTTCCAGAGACCACAGAACAGGAAGACTAGGCTTTGAGCTCTGTCAAAATTTTGGGCTTCCCCTAGATCCAAAAATATATCAACTGGTCACACGAATAGTCTTGTGAACTCCAATAGAATACTCTGGACTGTGCATTAACAGGAGGGACTTCCACTCACTGAAGGTACAATGTAATATATTGAACAGGTCTGCTCCAAGTTTTCTGGTACCTGCTGTGAAGCCATCATCCGCATGCTAGTCTCAATTCCCCAGAACAGAGGGCCATAAACTGGCTGCTTGTGGATTTGACACCGGACAGTTAAAATCATCATAGAATTCCTACAGTGCAGAAGAAGGCCATGTGGCCCATCAAGTCTGCACCAACTCTTACCCAGGCTTACCATATAACTCCACAAATTTATCTGACTAATCCCCTTAACCTATGTATCTTGGGACACTAAGGGCTAATCCACCTGTCTTGCGCATCTTTGGACTGTGGGAGGAAACTGCAGCACCTGCAGGAAACTCACACAGACACGAGGAAAATGTGCAAACTCCACATAGTCACCTGAAGCCGGAATTGAACCCTGTGAGGCAGCAGTGCTAACCACTGTGCCATCATACCGCCCATAGAGTCATTCACAGCAGAGGAGGCCATCAGTGAGTCCATGCCAGCTATCTTTGGAACAATCCAGTCAGTCCCATTAACTGGCTCTATCTTCCATACCCCTACAAGCGTATGTCCTTAAATGTCCATTCAATTTCCTTTGAGGATTTCCCTTGGAAATCACTGATTGCTTCTGTTTCCACCACTCTCATAGGCAGCGAGTTGCAGATCAATACCATTTGCTATGTAAAATATTTCTTCCCCACATTTCCCCTGTATTCTGGACCGATAACCTTAAATCTGTGTCCCCTAGTCCTTGAACCATCAATGCAAACAATATTCCTTACCTATGTCAATCTTACCTCTATCAAATCTCCCCATAATCTCCTTTGCTCCAAGGAAAATAACCCCAACCTAACCTTGTAACTAAAATCCCCCCATCCCTGGAACCATTCTGTTAAATCTGTGTCAACTTAAAAATTAAACAGCCCACTGACGCAGAACATCGCTCCATGTTGGACAACTTTGCCATCCAGTGGGACCATCCACTCTGAGCCATTTGTGGAGGAAGGTAGAGGCAGAAGAGCACTAACAACAGGAAGAGACAGGAGATGAGTGGGAAGGCAGCAGCCACTCTCTGACCAGCTTCAAGCTCTATTTGACAGCAATTCACTGAGGAGTCCTTTGGCTCAGTACTTCCCACAATCGAATCTTTATGTTCAAAGTCAAAGCCACTGAGTAGCATTTATGTGTTAGAACTTCATCAATAAATAAAAGTCTGAAGGAAGATTTGTTTCAGCTTCCAGCAGAATCTCAAAATAAACACTGAATGGCAAACTGTATTTTGTGAGACTTCTTTCAAAATAGGCACAGATACCAAACACTCGGAGCAAACAGGAAGGATGACAGCAGCACAGGGAATTCACTCAGTTCAGTCTGACACAGGTACTGACCCACATTTACTAAAACCATTGATGGATCCAGAGCTTTGAAAAAGTTCTGAACACCTCATCTTTAACAGGGAAAACTAGGAAACACGCTGCACATTTTTTTAAAATGGTGGGTGGAGGTATATGAAGCAATTGGCGTGTGTGTGTGTGTGTGCGTGTGAGGAGGGGGGGGGGGTGTGGAAGGATATGTGAAGCGTACTAGATTCATTTGACATCATATTTTGAGAATTTTCTGCACTTGCTGCTGACTTGACAACATAATATATTCTCCTTGCTGTTCTTCTATTTTAAAAGGTGTTTTCTCCATTGCTGGTCCTTGTTCAATCAGGTGGTATGTTTAGGTGTTCTTCCCGAAATGAGAACGGTAGTGTGGGGATTCAGGGAGGTATTACCTCAGAAATATCCCCTTATTTGGTGAGGGGAGGCACCTGATGTCAAATTTGAAACCTACTCCACTTTCCAAGTAAGATACTAATCGACAAAGGAATTGAACGCATTGCCTTCACATTTGCAGATGACACTAAGCTGGGTGGCAGTGTGTGCTGTGAGGAGGATGCTAAGAGGCTGCAGGGAGACTTGGACAGGCTGACTGAGTGGGCAAATGCAATATAATGTGGATAAATGTGAGGTTATCCACTTTGGTGGCAAAAACAGGAAGGAAGATTATCTGAATGGTAGCAGTTTAGGAAAAGGGAAACTGCAACATGACCTGGGTGTCATGGTGGAACAGTTGCTGAAGGCTGCCATGCAGTAGTACAGTTCAGTAGGTGGTGAGGAAAGCTAACAGCGTGCTGGCCTTCATAGCAAGGGGATTTGAGGATAGGAGTAGGGATGTCTTGCTGCAGTTATACAGGAACTTGGTGAGGCCACACCTTGAATATTGTGGCAGTTCTGGTCTTCTAGCCTGACAAAGGATATTCTTGCTATTGAGGGAGTCCAGCGAAGGTTCACCAGACTGATTCCCAGGATGGCAGGACTGACATATGAAAAAAGACTGGATCAACAGCCACAGGTGAGGTGCCTGAAGATTCGAGGGTGGCAAGTATTGTGCCTTTGTTTAAGAAGGGTTGCATGGAAAAGCCTGAGAGGTCGGTGAGCCTAAGGTCTGAAGTGGGTAAGTTGTTAGAAGGTATTCTGAGAGACAGAATCTACAGGCATTTAGAGAGGCAAAGACTGATTAAGGACAGTCAGCATGGCTTTTGAGTGGAAGATCATGTCTCACGAATTTGATTGAGTTTTTTGAAGGGGTAACCAAGAAGGTAGATGAGGGCAGTGCAGTCAACGTTGTCTACATGGACTTTAGCAAGGCCTTTGACAAGGTTCCGGATGGTAGGTTGTTACATAAGGTTAAATCTCATGTGATCCAGGTTGAGGTAGCCAATTGGAAACAAAATTGGCTTGATGACAGAAGACAGTGGGTCATTGTAGAGAGTTGTTTTTCAAACTGGAGGGCTGTGACCTCAGGGATCAGTGCCTGGTCCACTGTTACTTGTCATTTATATTAATGATTTGGATGGGAATTTAGGAGACATGGTTAGTAAGTTTGCAGATGACACCAAGGTTGGTGGTATAGTGGAAGAAGATTATCTAGGATTGAAGAATGAATGAAGAAGGTTATCTAGGATTACAATGGGACCTTGATTAATTGGGCCAGCGGGCTGATGAATGACAGATGGAGTTTAATTTAGATAAATATGAGGTGATGCATTTTGGTAGGTCAAACCAGGGCAGGATCTACTCAGTTAATGGTAGGGTGTTGGGGCAGGTTATAGAACAAAGGGATCTAGGGGTACAGGTTCAAAGCTCTTTGAAAGTGGAGTCACAGGTGGACAGGGTGGTGAAGAAGGCATTCGGCATACTTGGTTTCATTGATCAGAACATTGAATACAGGAGTTGGGACGTCGTGTTGAAGTTGTACAAGACATCAGTAAGGCCACACTTGGAATACTGTGTACAGTTCTGGTCACCCTATTATAGAAAGTATATTATTAAACTAGAAAGAGCACAGAAAAGATTTACTAGAATGCTATCGGGACTTGCTGGTTTGAGTTATAAGGAGAGGCTGGATAGACTGGGACTTTTTTCCCTGGAGCGTAGGAGACTTGGGGGTATCATATATAAAATAATGAGGGGCATAGATCAAGTAGACAGTTAACATCTTTTCCCAATGGTAGGGGAGTCTAAAACTAGAGGGCATAGGTTTAAGGTGAGAGGGGAAAGATACAAAAGGGTCTGGAGGGGCAATTCTTTCACACAGAGGGCCGTGAGTGTCTGGAACGAGCTGCCAGAGGTAGTAGTAGAGGTGGGTACAATTTTGTCTTTTCAAAAGCATTTAGACAGTTACATGGGTAAGATTAGTATAGAGGGATATGGGCCAAATGTGGCGATTGGGACTAGCTTAATGGTAAAAACTGGCGGCATGGACAAGTTGAGCTTAAGGGTCTGTTTCCATGCTGTAAACCTTTATGACTGTGCTTGTACTCACTGGAATTTAGAAGATTGAGAGGGGATCCTGGTGGGACTGGATGGGCTAGATGCGGGAAGAATGTTCCCGATGTTGGAGCAGTCCAGAGCTAAGGCGGAAGAGATATCAGCGGAGGCCGTTTAGTGGGCTCCCTGCTGGGTGCCATGGCCTCTGCGCGTCTCCAGCTCCAAGTTTTTTTAGAGTCATCAGCTCCACGCCAGAAATCGGCTTGGAGCTGATTTCTATATTTAAATTTAAATTTAAATCCCATTAGCAGACCCAGGACTGAAGTCTTCGGGCCCACTAGCGTCTCCTCCTGAGGGCTGGCCATCGGTTGGAGGGGCAAGAATAAGAATAAGGGGCAAGTCATTCAGGATTGAGATGAGGAAGAACTTCTTCATTCAGAGTTTTGAACCAGTGGAATTCTCTACAACAGAAAGCTGTTGGGGCCAGTTCGTTAGATATGTTCACGAAGGAGCTGGACGTGGCCCTTGCGGCTAAAGGGATCAAGGAATATGGAAGGAAAGCGGGAGTGGGATACTGAAAGTGCATGATCAGCCATGATCATATGGAATGGTGGTGCAGGCTTGAAGGGCCAAATGGTCTACTCCTGCACCTATTTTCTATGTTTCTAACAGAAATAGATGTGGCTAGAAAGAAAACTGAGTCTGACCACATTTTGCAAACATCGCAATGCATCTCATTATTTTTGGAGTACAATGGTTGTTCTTATGTAGATAAATTCGCTGAAGAACTGGAATCTATAGAGCACTTTTCATGTCCTCAGGATGTCCAGAATTCTTTCAATGACATACTTTTGAAATATAGAGATGGGTCATATACCAGGGTTGGGAATCTGACATACACACCAGCATACATACGAGCAAGCAGCAGGAGTAGACGGGTCGAGCCTGCTCCATCCTTTAATAATAAATGGCTGATCTGATGATAATCTCAACTCTGCATCCCGTCAAATCCTGATAACCTATCTCCCCCTTGCTCACCAAGTGTCTATCCACCTCTGCTTAAAATTATTCAAAGACTCTGCTTCCACCTTTTCAGGAAGAGAATCCCAAAGACTCACAACCCCAGAGAAAATATTTTGCCTCATTTCTGTTTTAAATTTTTAAACAGTGACCCTCTCGAATCTCCATGTCCCCCTCAGAATCTGATATGTTTCAATCAAGTTGCTTCTTACTCTTCTAAACTCCAGTGGATACAAGCCTAGCCTGTCCCAACTTTTCCTCATAGGACAACTCACCCATTCCAGGTATTAGTTTGGTAAACCTTCACTGTACTGTTTCCAACACATTTACATTCTTCCTTAAATAAGGGAACCAATACTATACACAGTACTCTAGATGTGGTCTCACCAAGTGTGCCCTGTACAACTGAAGTATAACCTCTCTACTTTTGTATTCAATTCCCCTCGCAATAAATGATAACATTCTATTAGCTCTCTTTTTTACTTGCTGTAACTGCATACTAGCCATTTGGATTCATGCAAAAGGGCACCGAGATCTCCCTGCACCTCAGAGCTCTGCAATCTCTCATCATTTAGATAATGGTGAGAGACTGCTGATGGCTGGACCTTTTCCAGGTTCTAAACCCATGCCATGTTAGTGTCAGTGATATGGGTGATTTTTAAATGCAAGGGCACTATTTGGCCCTCAGGTGAATTCAACATCCTCGAAGAGGACCTCACTATAGAGGGTGATTTTAAAAGGCAAACAGCAACCTAGAGTGGGCTTTTCATTGCCTGATGGAATGGACCAGCCAGTTGTTCAGAGGGCTGGCAGCTGCTGAACAGCCCAAGTTCTCATCAACGCCTTGGGGGCGATTCCCCAGAAAACATTCTAAGCACCAAATTTGCATGAGATATGGAGTAACTCCTGCTGATTTTTTTTGGTGTGATTTCCAGAATGAATTTCCCACACTCTGAGCACTGCAGAGTGCACTAGCGAGATTCACTCTGAAAATCAGCAGGCAAGAAGCATAGCGCTGAGTGGGCCATTGGCGCATGCACAGTACTCTAGTACTGCCGGCCTCCCGATCGCTGGCCAGCTCAACCGCTGGCAGCCCTGCAACCCCGCATCGCTGCCCCCTAAACCTCCCCACCCCCCGATCGCTGGCCTCTCCGATCGCTGGCAAGCCCTGATATCTCTCCCCTCCCCCCCACCGGCAGTCCTGGCCACTCCTCTCTTCTTGCAGACTGAACCTTTCCTCCACTCGATGGCCAGCCCTGAGGAGGAGACGCTAGTGGGCCCGGAGACTTCAGTCTTGGGCCCATTAATGGGATTTAAATTGAAATTTAAATATAGAAATCAGCTCTGAGCCGATTTCTGGCGTGGAGCTGATGACTCCAAAAACCTTGGAGCCGGAGACGTGCAGAGGTCATGGAGCCCAGCGGGGAGCCCACTAAATGGCCTCCGCTGATATTTCTTGGGTCCGTTGCACTGCTAGAGCAGCGCAGCGGGCTGGGAGAATCGCCCCCCCCCACCTTGTCTAGTGTGGATGGGGTAGGATGGAGGGGGAATCAGAATCTCTCAGCCCAGTTGTGCCAGCCTGTTCAAATGCGGGTGATGTTCAAAAGCCAGCACCATCGTATCATTCCTCACACCTTCCACCAGCACAGATATATTTATTTCAGTTAGGCCTCAAACCAGCTTCGAATTGGGAGCACTGGGTGAGTCATGCAGCACTAGTGAGGAGGAGAGTGAGGTAAAATCAGCTATGGACAGTGCCACTTAGAGACAGACACTCCATGGCTCACAGGAGACACTGGGCAACAGATGAGTTTTCGAATGTCAGAGATCCTGGAGACAATGTGTAGACACAGGCAGACAATGGCGGAGATCGTGCAGTGTGTACACTTTATCAAGGCTCAGAGATTGAGTGCATGAGCTCCTCCATTGAGGAGTTCACCCTCTTGGATAGCCTAATGTAAGCAGCGCCCTGAGTGGGTGCAGGAGCAGCACCCTGTCATGTACATAGAGAGTGAGATGCTCAAGTGTTACTAATGACTCTGAGATGTTGGGAGTGGATACCAGCTCTGTCCAATCCACTGCCTCACCCAGCAAGAGTGCCATGGAAACAGTGGGAAGAGGTTGTGGGTCACTGGTATCATCCCTTGCCTCCTTGGTCCCTCTGATTGAGGAACCATCCCTGCAGAAAGGCAGTGTGACAGACATTGCCCCTGCAATGATGCTGACACAGAACCCTGTATGGGTGCCTCCATGACAAGGACAGAAGCCACAGGTATCTCAGCCAAGAGCAGATACAAGGCTACTTCCACTTCATCCCCAGTCACAGAGGGAATGCCCAGGAAGGAGTGTGAGTGTATGTGTGTGTGTGTGGTGGGGTGGAGGTGGCAAGAGCAAACACCACATCTTTGGATGCACTTCACTGGTCACTTGGGTGATGTTTTGTCGTTTGTATGTTCATTGACTATTCATTTATTACATTATTGATTATGCAAATGAGCTACTTTTGTGTTGTTATTGTTCAAATGTCAAAAAGGGACATGGAGTGCTGAGGTTGGCTAGGGACTGGGTTTCAAATGGAGCCACAATCTGTCCTGGAGGTGACTGTTGGTGGCAGAGACTCATTTTCATTCAATGTGGGTGGCAGTGTGATTATTCAGATGGGTGTATTTGCGCTCTGATCGAAGGTGAATTAAGAGTCATTTGTCAAAAGGATTGAGAGCTGCCTAACTGAATTAGCTAGGCTCTCAAGGCCACGTCATGGCCATGCGAGCCTGCCAGTTGCTGTGATGGTCTTTCTTCAATATCTGGGCAGCAGACTTCGCTGGAGCACCTTCTTCCTCTTTTTTTCTCAGCCCTGTCCTTCTCTCAGGATGAGTGGCACTCCAGGTCCTCGTCTTCAAAATCCAGCTCCAAGTCTCTTTGTATAGTCAAACTGTGCAATGCACAGGCGACAACCACTAGATGAAACACCTTGGCTGACTCATACTAGAGGCTATCACTGGACTGACCAAGGCTGCTGAAGCACATTTCAAGATGCCAATAGCCTGTTCTCTACAGGTACATGTTAGTAGATGGCTTTGGTTGTAGCACCTCTCTGTAACTCTGCCTGGGTATCTGATAGGCGTCAGGAGCAACCTTCTCAGGGAATATGCCTTATCCTCTAGCAGCCAACCACATAGTCAGAATGCTTTCTTTCAGAGGTGCGGGACCTGGGAGTCTCACAGGATAAAGGCTTCATGGCAACTGTCTCGCAGCCAAGCACACACCTATAAGATGCACCTCCTTTGGTCAGTCCAGCTGCAATAAGTAGATGCTTTTTCTCTTCATGATTTGGTGCCTTGATGGCCATGTGGGAAGAATCAATAACCTCCTGGACCGAAGGAAATGCATCAATGGTGGCAGACCCCAATGCCCTCTTTGCATGCACTGGCTATCTGCCACAAAATAGGTATCTCCCCATCCCTACCCCATTGGGAAGAGAGTATCAGTGATATGCCTGATTGTATGATGAACTCCCAACTGAAAGATATCTGCCAGGACCATATAAGATCCTGGAAATGACCTGATGCAGAAATTCAGCACCCATGGTGACCATGTTGGCTGTAGGTACAGGTCTGCTATGGAGGCCCTAAGGCATCAGGTCATTGTGGACCAGAGCACAAATGGCCGAGACCAATTACCTGGATTGGCACAGCATCCTTCAACACTTGCGCTCTGTCATTTGCAGGTAAATGACTCTTGGGTGGTACACCCAATGTTTTGGGGTAGCACTTTCTCGTTGCAACCCCTTGCTGTGCTGCTCTGGTCCCCTCCTGGCTAGGAGGATGCTGGAGCTCCTTTTTGCTATTCTGCCCCATGTCAGATCAAACTGCTCCAATCTCAGTCCCTCAGCAGTTGCTCATTGTGGTACTGAGGCTTTCTCTGCCAACCTACGATGACCAAGTGATGCCAGCAGCTTCACATTCCTCTCAAAGCCCAAACACTCACTGTTCACAAGTGCAAATCCCTAGCACCCGTGATGGCAACACGGTATCACTGGTTGAGCAATTGGGTTTAAGTAACACAATGATTGAACAATCCATTCATTAGCACTCATGGCTGCCCCCACTGTGTTCCCATTAGCTAAGGTGTCCCAGACCCTCCGTCTTCCTCGTGCCCCCCAACTGACAATCATTGCTGCTCCAAAGACTGTTAATGAACTCCATAATGACCTCAAGAATCTGTTCATTAGATGTGTGGATGATTGCTGGATATCCCCACCACCCTACCATCCCTTTGAAAATCATGTCATGCCTTGGTGACATCAGGAACCAGTGACACCGTCTGAGATTATGATCTTTAATACATGCCCACACCTGAGCTCACCCTCACAGGCTATTGAAAATCCTGCTCATGGTTACGACTGTAATGCCAGGAAAAGCAGAAACCAAATTGTGCTCAACAATTAACACCCATCACACCCAAACATCAGAGAGGAACAATCTGTTTTTTAGTTATATCATTTCAGAGATTAATATTATTTGGTAGAATGCATCGAATTCCCCTGCTCTTCGAATAGTGCTCAATTTCCTGAAAGACCTCCAACAGTGCAGCCCTCCCTCAGTACTGCACTGAAGTGACAGCCTAAATTATGTGCCCACGTCTCTGGAGGAGGGGACACTTTTTGTCCGCATCCAGCAGTTTCTGTTGTTACTGCAGCAGCATAATTGGTTCTAATTACTAGAATGTTTGATTTCATCTGCGTTAATGTCATTCTGTTATTTTAGTGTTTTCCACTGGGGCTTTGCTGAGTCGGGCTTGATTAGGTTGATTGACAAGTAAGGTCATGTGATTTGGTGGAGCTAGGCTTACACAGAAAAATCAAGTCAATTGCTGCTTGGAAGCTGCAGAAAGAAATAACCCTTTCTCTCTCAGGGCACTGGGAGATTGGGGCATCTGCTCAATGGTGGCCCGAGAACTCGGAAGTTGACTTCCGGGCCTGAATAGGCTCTATTCAATCCCCTTGCTGGCGAGAATCACATTTTGCCTCATTTTTTTTCTAAGTGTCTTACGATTATGTCTGGGAGCTCACCCAAAAAGTGGGCACGATTCTCTCCCATTTTCATGCTCGTTCAGCACTTAGAACTTTTTTGGCAGAATCGCCCCCCCCCCCCTAGGTTTATTTCTCTGAAGTTCTGTTCTTTGAGGATATATCCTTCTCTGGAGGTTGGTGTATGAGAGTCAGAAGCTAGGTGTCTAAATCTCTCCAGAGAGGTTAAAAGGCAAGAAGCATAGCACCCAAATGAGCATATTTGTTTTGTGCTGATTCTGAAGAGGGAATTATGTCTATGAGGATACTGCTTACATTGAAACTATAGAGATAGCTAGCTGTTAAGAATTATACTTTGTCATGTTTAAGTATTTTAATTGGTAAACGTTATACCAATTCTTTCCGTTATGTTCTAACTGTGTTCTTAAATAAAGTTTGTTTTAATAAAAGCTTCCTAGTGGGTCAATTGAATCATACCTGAGTGAAACCCCAATGCCAAAATCAAAAATAATTGGCTCTAGGCTAACTTCATAGTATATCTTGGCGTTTCTGATCTGGTCCCCAATTTTAAAAACTGTGACTAGCCCACCAACCCATTATTGATTTGCCAACCAGAGGAAAATATTGTATACGTTTAGACACAGGAACTTAAAGGTTCCCATTTCATCTCACATTGTTTCCAAAGTTAGCAAATCTCAGTCATGCTCAAAGTATTACTATTAGTCTTCAGTTCTTTGTGTTGAGGGGCGAAATCATCCCTCAGTCTCCCAAGTCAACCCCCCGATTTCCCCCAAATCAGCTCTCTGATTTCCCTGAATCAGCCCCCTGATCTCCCCCGAATCAGCCCCCTGATCTCCCCCGAATCAGCCCCCTGATCTCCCCCGAATCAGCCCCCGATCTCCCCCGAATCAGCCCCCTGATCTCCCCCGAATCAACTCCCTGAGCTCCCCCGAATCAGCCCCCGATCTCCCCCGAATCAGCCCCCTGATCTCCCCCGAATCAACTCCCTGAGCTCCCCCAAGTTTAAAAATAAGGGAACCTGCATCAAGATGGTTTCCTGACACACTTCCATCCAATCTAGCAGAGGAATTCCTCCTTCATCACGTTGGACCTGCTGGCCCAGATAGTGTTTATTTCTTCACTGCTCCACAGGCCATTGCATCCGCCTCCATGCGAGGGGTTGCCAACTCTGGATGGACATATTCCTGCAGGTCTAATCACATGACCTTCCAACTTCAGTCGTCCTACCCAGAAAAGCAGCCTTCCCACTCACAGCTCCAATATTTTTATAATTATGAAACTGAACTATTCTCCAAAGTCCTGCTTTACTCTTGACAGTGTCCTGGAGACACCAGGGCAATTCAGGAGAGTTGGCAACCCCCCCACATCGAGGCAGCCTCGCGGTCCTGAATTCCCTCAGCAGTGACCTCCTCTCCTGCTGGGATTGCCAAGGCTCCGGAACCGCTGACCCTCTTATCGGGCCTCCAGCTCGCAGAGGTGGCAGGTTAGGAGATCACCTCCAGGAAGATAGCTACCGACAACTGCTTCCTCAGCCTGAGGTGAAATCCAGCTCTTAGTGTCTGTGGGCAATAAATATTACATTCAAGTCTCAAAGTTTGTCTGTCAGGAGAATGCTACAAGCTCTCATTCAACCCTGCTAGTTCTGGGGATTATAAAGATTGAAGATGGCAGAGCAACAAATCTGAACAGTTCTGGAATATTTCACCCAATCACACCACGTCCTGGGAATAGGATGTTAACAGCTGCCAGTGACAACAGTGCTTGGAACGAGTCTGAAACATGATGAAAAAGTAGGTGAACGTTGCGTCCCTTTTCCATCCGCTGCTAATAATGAATGAATTCTGCCAATTCCCTGAAAAAATGATGTGGAATTTCTGCCTGTACAGATTAGCCACAGCTGAAAAAAGATCACCATCGTTCATCATTCTGGAAGAGGTCCAGCTGGGCAAGTCTGACAGAACAGACGGAAGCCATTCAGCTCTTCCTGTCGCTGCTGCCTCTTTGGACGAGCTGTGAAATTAGTCCTGTGTCCTTGCTTATTCCCCAAAGCCCTGCATCTTTTCCCTTTTCAAGTATTTATCCGAATCCCATTTAGAACCATAGAAACCCTACAGTGCAGAAAGAGGCCATTCGGCCCGTCAAGTCTGCACCGACACTCCGAAAGAGCACCCCAGCCAGGCCCTCCCCTCCACCCTATCCTTGTAGCTCCGCACATATACCATAGCCAATTCCCCTAACCTAGGACACTAAGGGGCAATTTAGCATGGCCAGTCCAGCTAATCTGCATATCTTTGGACTGTGGGAGGAAACCACTGCACGTTGAGGAAACCCACGCAGACATGGGGAGAATGTGCAAACTCCACACAGTCACCCGAGGCTGGCATCGAACCCAGGTCCCTCGTGCAGTGCTAACCACCATGCCGATTTGAATATTATTGAATCTGCTTGCACCACTCTTTCAGACAGTAAACCGCAGAGCATTTTAGCTCTATTGGCAATAATGAAGGCCAATGCTTGAATACAAAGAGAAATACTCAGGCAACATCTCACATTTCAAGTAGAAGATCTTTCAACGATTGGCTCATTGCCCTTGGTTTTAGACTTTAATCCTGAAATATTGGCCCTAAACCAATGTGCATCACAGAAACTGAAAAATAGTCAATCAGGCAGCAATGTTGACTCTACCGCCTGCTAGCGAGAGGCCAAACCCATCCATGTGCCATCACTCAATAAACAGACAGAAACAACATTTAGACTATTCTAAATCATTCTGTCATCTGTGGAATACTGAGCGAGTGCTACTAAGTTGAAGGTGCTGTACTTTGAATTAGACGTGAAAGGGAGGTCCATCTGCCCTCTCCGATCCCACGGCACCATACTGAAGAAGGGGTGTGTTCTAGCCAATATTTCGTTTTCAACTAGCATCACTAAAACAAATGATGTGAGTCAGACCTTGCTGTGAGAAATCTAGTTGCATTTCCTACATTACAAGAGCGACTACTTTCACTGGGACACCCTGAGGATGTGAAAGATGACATTGTAATACAAGTCTTTTCTTTTTATGTTTAATATAATTGCTGCAAGTCTGGACTTTGTTTCATTAATTACACAACGTGTCATTTAATTAACATACAGGATGAATGAAAGTGATCACGAAGGGAAGTAATTTCTTATAACCTTTTATTCATGGGCTAAATTGTTCCCTTCCCTGTAATCAGGATGTGGAGATGTCGATGTTGGACAGGGGGTGCAGGGGGAATGAGGAGTCTCACAACACCAGGTTAAAGTCCAACAAGTTTATTTAGTATCACGAGCTTTCGGAGCGCTGATCCTTAATCAGGTGAGTCCTGATGAAGTCACCTGATCAGTGACCCGATGAAGGAGCAGCGTTCCGAAAGCTCGTGATACTAAATAAACCTGTTGGACTTTAACCTGGTGTTGTGAGACTTCTTACTGCCCGTGTAATCAGTGCAGCTTAGTGCCTGTATTCTATTCAAGAGTCAGAAATTTGCCATTTACAGTCAGCTAAATAGGCAATAATGATGTACGGAATTATTAAGGATGGGAGTTTCCACCAACCCCCCCCTCCCCCACGGCGTGTCTTGTGGCAGTGGAGGCAGCCCAACATTAGCTGGCGATGGGGATCTTCCAGTCCCGCCGTTATCAACAGGTTTTCCTGTTCTTCGCATCCTCTGCCACTTATTGTCAGTGAGTAAAGTGCATGGAGGAATTTTCAGCTGAGCAAATATTTAAAAAAATATTTCATTGTTTATATCTTTTAGTTATTTTTTTTAAAGGGCTATGCCAATATTGCATCAATTGGAAAGGATACTTTGCCACCTTAATTGTTATGTGGTAATGAGGGTAAGAGAGGCTGCTACTTAACTGGTAACAAATTAGTGCAAACGTTTCAAACTGAAGCTGATAGACCAGTTGACAGCCCCAAGTTGTATCCCTGAATCCTAGCCACCAGGAAATCGATCTGGGTGAAAAAAGTGCCAAAAGAGTTGTGTTGGTATTTTCACATCATGAAAAGTAAAGCTGATTAACTTCATTGTTGATTACCTTTGTGGGGAGCAGTCGATCCATTATCTGAAGTACAATTCTGAATTGAGCTATGCTGTGGTAACAAAAATCTTCATTGATTCAGCCATCAGGCGAAGTAAACACATCAGTAACAGTGGCATTGGAGGCCTGGATCACAACCTCATCAGAACAATCCATACATAGCTGCTCTCAGAATAATATACTTCTCATGTTAATGAGGAACCCAAGATGATTGGCTCACAACATCTAGTCAATGTGCATAATATTATACAAGGATGTAATCTCACGATAGTCAGCTGTGGCTCGGTAGTACTTAGAATCATAGAAACCCTACAGCACAGAAGGAGGCCATTCGGCCTATCGAGTCTGCACTTCTTTTATCTGTCAGCCAGAAGGTTGTCCATTCATCACCCAGAGATCAGAGTAGGTAATCTAGATTGACATTTCAATGGAGCACTGCAGCAAGGTTTTAGATGAGATGTTAAACTGCAGCCCCATCAGCCCTCTCAGGTGGGATTATTCAGAGAGGAGGAGAGTTCTCCCAACAATTATTCCTGAACCAAGCAACTAAAAAGTAGATAACTTGTTGCTGTTTATGGGATCTTTCTCTGCACATATCAGCTGCTGTTTTTCCCACATTAAAACAGTGATTATACTTCAAAATGAATTTCACTGGCTGTAAAGCATTTTGTGGTGTCCTGAGGGTGTGAAAGGTGCTATAGAAATGCAATTTCTTCCTGTTTTCTTTATAGCAAGTAAAACTTGGTCTACATTTTCCTACTGTCTCAATTGAAGGCGAGTGATACGAGAACACATCATGACCCTTTTGAATGAGGTAAACTACAGGTTGCAGATACAATAGGCGATGACCTCACTCTTTTAGGTAGCTGTTCTACCAAAAAACATTCAAGAAATTTGTCATCTCTTAGGCCACTTTTGTATTGTCAGCTCTACAGTTCCTCGCATCTTGATTGACGTGTTGAATCAAAAGCCTGACCTGCCTTACTCCATCGTTTTGTCCTCCTCCTCTTCAATCACTCTAAAGGTAACAGCATATTCCAAAGGTTTGGAGAGAATGATTTATCTGAAAGTGTAATTTATGAATTTATACTTTAGGAATGTTCATCATTTGAGTTGGATTTGTAAAAAGCCATTGCCTGATAGATTGACCTATATTAGAGCAAAAGTGAAGAACAAATATGTAGTTTAATTTATGGTCCCTGACATGTTCTTAGCATTAGTGTTATGTTTATAGATGTCACATGTAGTTGGGAATTTTGCACAGTGAATGCTGCGTAAAATCACTCAGTAGAATGGGAAGACTTACACGTCTGTGTTCACTTACTGCTGAAATGTAAAGTTTCATTACTTCCACAAGTTAGGAACAATTTCTTCACTCTTGCTGTAATAACTCCACAGATGCAAAAGTCCCGTCACCTAGTTACTTTATTTAAGCCATACATCTGTACACAGCCAGCTCTCCGGTTACTCCCTGCTGAATGCAGGCTGGGAATCTGACACACCTGCATTAAATAGGGAGCATGAGGCTCCCTGATTTAATCATCAATTAAGACTCATCAGGGTACCAACCTAATAAACTAACTCAAATTAACTGAGGGACAAATTAAAAGGGGCAGCTCCCCAAAAGGAGGGGGAACAGCCCGAAACAAAAATCAACGTAGAAAGGAAACTTAAAACATCAAATTAAAATGTGGTTATCGGGGTTGATAATGCACCCCAGCCCCTGCAGTGCCCAGCGGGCATGGAAGGCATCAACTGTGCCCGTGGACACCTCATGCTTCCTCTCCAGGGAAGTTCATACTCTCGCAAGCCAACCTCATAAGCCTGGCTGAAGTCATCACACTTGCCCAAAACCTCGCTCTTTCCCCATCATCTACTCCTGCACTTGGTACCACTTCTGTCACTAATTCCATTCCTGCCCATAATCACACTCTTGCCACTAACTCCACAGTTGCCTCTATTTCCACTCATCTGGATTCCACATTTGCTCCCAATCCAACCCTCTTACTTTGTGCTACAAACAGGTTGGAGGGTGCAAAATCAAGTACACCATGCTACTTTGTGAAATGCCTGTGCTATAAAGGGTTTATTATTATTACTAATTCCTTTTTAAGATTTGCCTCAGTAATGGCAGCAGAAATTGAGATCATAAGCAATGACAGAAAGGGACTGAATCTTAACAATCCCAATCTCACATCTTGCCTTCTACTCTGGTGAGTTCCTTCACTGCCAACTCGGGTTTAATATGGAACAAGGAAAAATGTTACAGGCTAACTGTTCCATTTGGGGAATGAAAAATTCCTTAGCAGCTCTCTGGAAAAATGGACAGATGGCAAATCAAAGGAGAAGCACAAGTAAGCGCATACAGAATAGAAGTAAATCAGCAACCAAAGCAAAATATGCACCTTGACACACATAAAAGACTATTGACATATAAAGAGCTGAAGCCTAGTCTCACAAGAAACACAGCAGAGACAAAATGGTTGCAAAGCTGTGCTCAATAGAACGTGCTCGCTTCGGCAGCACATATACTAAAATTGGAACGATACAGAGAAGATTAAGCATGGCCCCTGCGCAAGGATGATACGCAAATTCGTGAAGCGTTCCATATTTTTGTGGGTTTCCTCCGGGTGCTCCGGTTTCCTCCCACAGTCCAAAGATGTGCGGGTTAGGTTGATTGGCCAGGTTAAAAATTGCCCCTTAGAATCCTAAGATGCGTAGGTTAGAGGGTTTAGCGGGTAAATATGTGGGGGTAGGATCTGGGTGGGATTGTGGTCGGTGCAGACTCGATGGGCCGAATGGCCTCCTTCTGCACTGTAGGGTTTCTATGATTTCTATGATATTGTAGTATTTGGCCGAGCAGGTCCCATGCTTATTAAGGCTGCCGGCTGCCACTTTGCACAGCAAGGGTGCCCAGTACCGTTGCTTCCAGAATATGCGATGCAGTCAGCCTGCTCTTCTTAAAGGCAAGCTGCCCCCGTTAAAGGGAAACCACACTGAAGAATATTGCTGCAATTTAGATGTTGG
Source organism: Mustelus asterias (assembly GCF_964213995.1). Classification (NCBI taxonomy): domain Eukaryota; kingdom Metazoa; phylum Chordata; class Chondrichthyes; order Carcharhiniformes; family Triakidae; genus Mustelus; species Mustelus asterias. The sequence goes on along the minus strand of NC_135817.1, from coordinate 7,022,518 downwards.
GAAAGTGAGTGGAGTGAGAAGCCCAGGATGAAAGATGTGGCATTGATGGAATTATTGGCGGAAGTGGGCAGCCATGTTCTTGTGGAGAGGCCCGGGGGTCCTCAAGAACATCCTCAGAAAGATGTAACCAGGAAAGTCAATTCCAAAATCTAGATTTGAGGACCGGGCAGCAGTGTCACTCAAAGTCCACAGCAACAACAACCTACATTTATATAGCACCTTGAATGTGATAAAACATCCTTGGCATTTCAAAAGAGCATTATAAAACAAAATATGATACCAGGGCACAAAGAGATATTAGGGCAGGTGATCAAAAGCTTGGTTAAAAAGTTGGGTTTGAAAGAGTATCTTAAAAGGAGGAAAGAGAGAGGGAGAGGTTTAGGGAGGTAATTACAGAGCTTAGGGGTTAGGCAGCTGAAATGCAGCCACTAATAAAAAATTGGTTAAAATTGGGAGGGGCAAAGCCATGGGGAAATTTGAAATCAAGGATGAGAATTTTAAAATTGAGGTGTTATTTAACAAGAAGCCGGGGCAGGTCATCGGGCACAGGGGTGATGGGCAAACGGCATTCGGTGCGAGTTGGGACAGAGGTAGCAGAATTTCTCACGGATGGTCAAGGTTAGTGAATATATCTTCACATGATATCTGCTCCCCACCACAACATCAACCTCTCTCACTGCTCAATACACCACACTGCCCATCACTTAGCCAGCAGCACCCCCAACACTTCATTGGCATTGCTAACTGTCAGATACCCCACCTCACACATTTACAATGCTGTCAGACTCATATTGCTAAACACTCAGACATCCTGCTGGCACACAATAGAGCAGAACTGGTGAGGGACAAGGCTGATTGGTCAGCTGTGGCTCAGCTGGCAGCACTCTTGTCTCTGACACGGATGTTTGTGGGTTCAAGTCTCATTCTCAGGTTTGTGCATAAAAATATCTAGGCTGGCATTCTACGGCAGTACTGAGGGCATGCTGCATTGTTTAGAGATGCTTTCTTTCAGACAAGATGGCAAATCAATCTGCCCTGTGAGGTGGATTTAAAGGATCCTAGGGCACTATTTGAAAGGGAGCAGGGGAATTATGCCCTGGGTCCCAGCAAATATTTGTCCCTCAATCATGCTGGAGAACCTCTAGTCCCCTGTTGCGTTCTCCATGGCAACACCTCAGCTAGAGTTGAGTTACCAACCAAACAGCACTCTCATCTCATGTAGTATAAATTCATAGAATAATAAAATCTCTACAGTGCAGAAGGAGGCCATTTGGCCCATTGAGCCTGCACTGACAACAATCCCACCCAGCCCTATCCCCGTATCCCACGTATTTACCCTGCTAATCTCCCTGACACTAAGGGGCAATTTAACATGGCCAATTCATCTTTGGATTGTGGGAGGAAACCAGAGCACCCGGAGGAAACCCATGCAGTCACAGGGAGAATGTGCAAACTCCACACAGTCACCCAAGACAAAATTGAGCCAGGGTCCCTGGCGCTGTGAGGCAGCAGTGCTAACCACTGTGCCATCCTATTGTCATGATTGTTTGAAATTTGACATTCTTGCATCTGTCCTGATTAGTGTAAAAAGTAAAAACTTAAGGAACATGCCTCTCTTTTCAGCCACATCTAAATGCTGTACAATCCAGCAAAAGAAAGCACATGTCAAGGCTTGTCAACGCCCAATTGTGACATTTGGAGCAATCTGTGGGAAGGTTACATGAAAAATCAGAATAGTGATGGAATAAAAGAACAGCAAAAGAATGCAATCAACGAGAAAAAATAGGAAACAGCACTGTAACAGTTAGGAACTGTACCAGGAATGTTGGGAAAATATGACAAAGGTGAGAGAAAAATCTCTCACTTATAAACCACTTAGATGTTGGGATAGAAAGCCACATATTCAAGTTTACCAATGACACAATAGATAGGGGGCATTGTAAACAGGGTAGAAGAAAGCATAAAATTACAAAGTTGTCAACAGATAAGGTGATGGGGTATAACTGTAGTAAATGGATTCCAATGTAGGCAATTCATTTTGGATCTAAAAAGGATAGAATATGATACTTCTTAAATGGCAAAACGTTAGCAACAGTAGAGGTCCAAAGAAACTTGGGGTTCAGGCACACAGATCATTCAAATATCAGGAGTGGGTACAGAAGATAATCAAAAAGGCTAATGGGGTGCTTTTTTTAATACAAGGGCTGGAATGTGAAGGGGATAGAAGTAAAGCTTCAGCCACACAAAGCCCTAGTTAGACCTGCAGTCTTGTGAGCAGTTCTGGGGTACCACACCTTGAGAAGGATATACCAGCCTTGGAGGGAGTGCAATGTAGATGTAAAGGAATGATATCAGGATTCTCAGGTTTACATCAAGATCAGTGATGACACAAACTAAGGTTCTATTCAATCAAATTTAGAGATTTGATCAATGTTTTCAAGCGATGAAAGGGAGGCAGATAAGATGGATAAAGAGAAGTTATTTCCATTGACAGAGAAGTCTTGGGTTTGGGGAGGCATACTCTAAATATGAGAGTCTTCAGAAGGGAAGTTAAGAAGCAGTTCTATGCTGAAAGGGTGGTGTAAGTTTGGAACTCTCTTCCACAAAAGAAATGCTCAATCAGTTGTAAATTATAAATCTGCAATTGATAGATTTTGTTATCCAAACTTATTAAAGGATGTAAGAGAAAAAACAAATATATGAAGTTAAGTTGTAGATCAGCCATGCTCTTGTTAAGTGGTTGAACAGGGTCGAGGGGCTGAATGGCCTCTTCCTGTTCCTATGTTATTTAAAATGCTGACAGAAGATCGTATTTCACAAGTCTCTAACAACAGCAACAAATGCATTTATGTCACTCCTTTATCATGTAAACACTGGCACTAGGCCAAGGAAGAAGACTTTAGGACAGGTTACGAAAAACTTGATCATGGAGATAGAGCATCTTAAAGGAGCGGGGAGAAGTGGAGAAGTTTAGACAGGCAATTTTCAGAGATTAAGCCAAGGCAAATGAAGCCTCAACCACCAATCAAACAGCTGTGGAAATCAGGGAATTTGCAACAGGCCAAAACTGGAGGAATGCAGAGTCTCTGGAGGACCGTGGGGCTGGAGGAGGTTCCGGAAATCAAGAAGAGTCCATGGAGGAATTCGAGTTGTTATGTGAACTTGTACCTGTCCACCATCTGCTTCTGCTATCACTGTTATCGCCTGGCAGGCGTGGTCTTTCCATTGTCTGCCAGCTGCAACAAACAGTGAAGCTCGTTTTGCAATCCATCTTTTGCAGTAGTTCAACACTTAAATCTCACTTCTAATGTTTCGAAAGGGAATTTAACACAGAAAACATGTACTGCTAACAGCACAAAAGTCTAAAGGAGAACTCACACACATAAATATCCTTAGTCTGGTCTGCTGTCTTGCAATCACCACCCATCAAAGGCTCTCTCATCAACAATTCACCTTGTCTAGAATTGGCAAGAGTAACATTGGGTGCTGCCAAGGAAACAGCCATAATGTTCTATCACACACTGATCAGCAGCAGGCACTGTTATTTTAGCCCAGTATATAATGGGCCCATGAGTATGGAAGCAAAAACAGAGTGAGCCAGTTGAGAGATCTCTTTGCTTATAACTCTGCCTCTGTGAGTCTGGAGAAACTAAGGAAGAGACCTGTTGAAGAAGATAATAGTAAGAGTTTTAACAACACCAGGTTAAAGTCCAACAGGTTTATTTGGTAGCAAATGCCATTAGCTTTCGGAGCGCTGCTCCTTCGTCAGATGGAGTGGAAATTGCTATCAATCCGGCATCTCCACATCACGAAGAAGATAATGGCAGCTTTAAAAATGATGTGGAGATGCCGGCGTTGGACTGGGGTAAGCACAGTAAGAAGTCTCACAACACCAGGTTAAAGTCCAACAGGTTTATTTGGTAGCACAAGCTTTCGGAGTCTCGCTCCTTCTTCAGGTGAGTGAGGAGTTGTGTTGACAAACAGGGCACCTATAGATACAAACCCAATTTACAAGATAATGTTTGGAATTTGAGTCTTTACAGGTAATCAAATCTTAAAGGTACAGACAATGCGAGTGGAGAGAGGGTTAAGCACAGGTTAAAGAGATGTGTATTGTCTCCAGCCAGGACAGTTAGTGAGATTTTGCAAGCCCAGGCAAGTCGTGGGGGTTACAGATAGTGTGACATGAACCCAAGATCCCAGTTGAGGCCGTCCTCATGTGTGCGGAACTTGGCTATCAGTCTCTGCTAAGTGACTCTGTGTTGTCGTGTGTCGTGAAGGTCGCCTTGGAGAACGCTTACCTGAAGATCAGAGGCTGAATGCCCGTGACCGCTGAAGTGTTCCCCCACAGGAAGAGAACAGTCTTGCCTGGTGATTGTCGAGCGGTGTTCATTCATCCATTGTCGTAGCGTCTGCATGGTTTCCCCAATGTACCATGCCTCGGGACATCCTTTCCTGCAGCGTATCAGGTAGACAACATTGGCCGAGTTGCAAGAGTGTATACCGTTTACCTGGTGGATGGTGTTCTCACGTGAGATGATGGCATCCGTGTCGATGATCTGGCACGTCTTGCAGAGGTTGCTGTGGCAGGGTTGTGTGGTGTCGTGGTCACTGTTCTCCTGAAGGCTGAGTAGTTTGCTGCGGACAATGATCTGTTTGAGGTTGTGCGGTTGTCTGAAGGCAAAATGTGGGGGTGTGGGGATGGCCTTGGCGAGATGTTCGTCTTCATCAATGACATGTTGAAGGCTCCCGAGAAGATGTCATAGCTTCTCCGCTCCGGGGAAGTACTGGACGATGAAGGGTACTCTGTCCGCCGTGTCCCGTGTTTGTCTTCTGAGGAGGTCAGTGCGGTTTTTCGCTGTGGCGCGTCGGAACTGTCGATCGATGAGTCGAGCGCCATATCCTGTTCTTATGAGGGCATCTTTCAGCGTCTGGAGGTGTCTGTTGTGACCCTCCTCATCTGAGCAGATCCTGTGTATTCGGAGGGCTTGTCCGTAGGGGATGGCTTCTTTTACGTGTTTAGGGTGGAAGCTGGAGAAGTGGAGCATCGTGTGGTTATCCGTGGGCTTGCGGTACAGTGAGGTGCTGAGGTGACCGTCCTTGATGGAGATGCATGTGTCCAAGAATGCAACCGATTCCGGAGAGTAGTCCATGGTGAGTCTGATGGTGGGATGGAACTTGTTGATGTCATCATAGAGTTGTTTCAGTGATTGTTCACCATGAGTCCAAAGGAAGAAAATGTAATCGATGTATCTAGTGTATAGCATCGGTTGAAGGTCCTGTGCGGTGAAGAGGTCTTGTTTGAACCTGTGCATGAAGATGTTGCCATATTGAGGTGCAAATTTGGTCCCCATGGCTGTCCCATGTGGCTGGATGAAGAACTGGTTGTTGAAGGTGAAGAACAGACAGTTGGTTCCAACAGACAGGTTATGCCCAATTGTCTCTTTTCGCCCTCCTCCAGCAGTTTGATTTTCATTTGGGACCCTCTGGCTGCCAGTGATGATGAAGAGGGAAAGGAGAAGAGCATAATATAAGACATAATATAAGAAATAGGAGCAGGAGCAGACCAGTTGGCCCTCAAGCTGCTCTCCCATTCAGGAGGATTCTGGTAGATCTTCAATCTCAATGACACTTTCTGGAACTATTTCCATATCCTGAGATTCCCTTCGAACCATAGTATCCCTACAGTGCAGAAAGAGGCCATTCGGTCCATCAAGTCTGCACCAACTCTCCCAAAGAGCATCTCACCCTGGCCTTCCACTCTTCCCTATCCCTGTAACCCTGAGCATTTACCTTAGTACCTAAAAATCTTATCTTGAATATGCTGAATGAATGCTGAGCCCATTGCTGTCAGGATGGAGAATTCAAAAGACCCAGAATGCTTTAAGTGAAGAAATATCTTCTCATTTAAGTTTTAAATGGCCAACCCCTTATTCTGAAACTGTAACTTTTAGATCTGGACTACTATTTCCAGCAATAGGAAATATCATCCCACTTCTCCACATTATATTCCATCTGTGACCTCACTTAACCTATCTATATCCCATTGCAGCCCCTAGGCATCCTCCTCACCCAATTTTTAGAACAAAAAACAAAGAAAATTACAGCACAGGAACAGGCCCTTCGGCCATCCAAGCCTGCATCGACCATGCTGCCCGACTTAACTAAAACGCCCTACCCTTCCGGGGACCATATCCCTCTATTCCCATCCTATTCATGTATTTATCAAGATGCCCCTTAAAAGTCACTACCGTATCCATTTCCACTACCTCCCCCGACAACGAGTTCCAGGCACCCACCACTCTGTGTAAAAAATCTGCTTGTACATCTCCTTTAAACCTTGCCCCTCACACCTTAAACCTATGCCCCCTAGTAATTGACTCATCCACCCTGGGAAAAAGCTTCTGACTATCCACTCTGTCCATGCCTCTCATAATCTTGTAGACTTCTATCAGGTCGCCCCTCAACCTCCGTCGTTCCAGTGAGAACAAACTAAGTTTCTCCAATCTCTCCTCATAGCTAATGCCCTCCATGCCAGGCAACATCCTGGTAAATCTTTTCTGTACCCTCTCCAAAGTCTCCACATCCTTCTGGTAGTGTGGCGACCAGGATTGAATGCTATATTCCAAGCACGGCCTAAGGTTCTATAAAGCTGCAACATGGCTTGCCAATTTTTAAACTCTATGCCCCAGCTGATGAAGGCAAGCATGCCGTATGCCTTCTTGACTAACTTCTCCACCTGTGTTGCCATTTGCAGTGACCTGTGTACCTGTACACCCAGATCCCTTTGCCTATCAACAATCTTAAGGGTTCAGCCATTTACTGTATATTTCCTATCTGTATTAGACCTTCCAAAATGCATTACCTCACATTTGTCTGGATTAAACTCCATCTGCCATCTCTCTGCCCAAGTCTCCAACTGATCTATATCCTGCTGTATTCCCTGATGGTCCTCATCGCTATCTGCAAATCCACCAATCTTTGTGTCGTCCGCAAACTTACTAATCAGACCAGTTACATTTTCCTCCAAATCATTTATATATATTACAAACAGCAAAGTCCCAGCACTGATCCCTGAGGAACGCCACTTGTCACAGCCCTCCATTCAGAAACGCACCCTTCCACTGCTACCCTCTGTCTTCTTTGACCGAGTCAGTTTTGTATCCGCCTTGCCAGCTCACCTCTGATCCCATGTGACTTCACCTTCTGCACCAGTCTGCTATGAGGGACCTTGTCAAATGCATTACTGAAGTCCATATAGACAACATCCACTGCCCTACCCTCAATCATTTTCGTCACTTCCTTGAAAAACTCAATCAAGTTAGTGATCATCAACAAATGTGGATACATTACACTTTGTCCGCTCATCTAAGTCATTGGTACAGTCTCTGATTCTTGTGATATCCCACTCATTATAGCCTGCCAACCCATTTATTCCTACTCTATTGTTTTTGCCCATCCAGCACTCCTTAATTATTGCTAATATCTTATCCCTCAATCTCAAGAGCTCTAATTTTCTATAATAACTTCTGGTGTGGCACCTTATCAAATATTTTCAAAAATCCAAATGCACTATATCAAATGATGTCCTTTTATCCATTCTGCTAGTTCCAACCTCAAAAAAACTCAGACAGATGTGTCAAGCACAATTTCCCTTTCATAAGGACATGTTGACACTGCCTATTTATACTGTGGTTTCTTATGTGCCCTGTTACTGCAATCTTAATAACAGATCTTGAATATGGATTGAGGGCAACGTGAACAACTGTTATTTTCACAATCAAATCCCAAACAAAACCAACTGTCAAAACAGAAGAAAAAGATATTTATTTGGGGAAAGAGTGACAGTTTTTTTGTGTGACAATCTCCAAAGACATCTCCATGGAAACCAATAAAGAAAAAAGGACTTGCATTTATATACCTTTCATGACCTCAAAACGCCCCAATGCGTTTTACATCCAATAGAGTACTTTTTTTCTTTTAAAGTGTAGCCACTGCTGAATTATAGGGAACAGAGCAGCCAATTTTCACACAGCAAGCTCCCACAAAAAAACAATGAGAAAATGACTAAATCAGCCTTATTTTAAAATTGAAGAATAATTATTGACCAAAACATCAGGGAGCAATCCCCTTGTCTTCTTTTAGATAGTGAAAAGGGACCTTTTATCTATTCTGCTTGTTCCAACCTCCAGGAACAGACTGGGCTTTGGTTTAACGCCTCATCCAAAAGTTGGAATATCCAACACTGCAGCACTCCCTCAGTGCCAAACTGAAGTGGGGTCCGGGATTTTGCACTCAACTCTCTCATAGATAGACTATGAATCCACAACCTTCAGAGGAGAGTGTGGTGTCTCCAAAGATGGCTTTTAAGTAAGAGTTGAGGTATGAGTGATTGTCAATGACATTGTGAATAGATTTGCTTGGTGTCTGGTTCATTGTAAGATGGATGGCTTCATTAGTGATGATGCCAAGCAACTGATTGGACAAGAATATTTTGAATAATGATTTGCTTAAGCAAATGAAGTATTGGCTGGAAATCTGATGACAAGGGAATTCATAATTAAATTGTGTGATGACTGCAGCAATGTAACTATCCAAGATTTGAGAGTTGTCAGTAACAGTTGATGAATGGCAGCTTTAATGGTTTCATTCACTTGTAGTCATTTAGCAACAAGTTTGCAACTTCATTTTCACAGGCGATTCGTAAGTCTCAAATTAAAAGACAACACGGTGGGGTCTTTGTGACCAGCCAGTGTTGTAACATACCATTGCCTCCACAGAGTTAAAAACCAAGATGTGTTTTCCTTCCGCTTGAGGCTGTTCATCATTGGAAGAGTCAGCATGAGAGTGAAGGCAGGATTTGGCTCATTAAGCAGATTGTGTGATATGTGCACCTCAGTGCCTGACGGACATATTGAAAGTAACGGCCAACTAGAACTTTAGATTATGAGTTAATCACAGGAAATTCTGAAACAAAATCAGAATGTGCTACTTCCATTAGGTGGAGTGAGCTATGGCCCAAAAACATAAATTTCATGAACTGTCCTTAAGGAGACTGGATGAATAAGAGTGATCCACCAGACACAAGGAAAGCTCTGCTGTAAAAAACTGAGTCCTCTCATCCCCCTTCCCAATCATGACACCCCCGCCTCTCCATACTCCACTGCATCCTCCTACCTTGTGACACAGTCCCAGCAGTTCTTGGGCTAAAGGAAAGCATATCTAGGCTCCTGACGCAGGGGAGACAATGGCAAATCACAGTACTGGCTGGTCAGAAGGCACAGACTTCATACTATGATCTTTTAATCTGAGATTTAATTATCTATGAACAGGGAGTTAGACACTTGTTTTCTTTTACTCATTTTGAGATGTGACATCCCGAATAAATAGTAGGTGGTATTGAACCAATCCTTGAACTGTTGCAGTCCATGTGGTGCAGGTACACCCACAGTGCTGTTAGGAAGGGAGTTCCAAGATTTTGACCCAGCGATATTGCAAGACTGGCAATATATTTCCAAGTCAGGATCGGAGTGGTTGGGGGAAACTTCCAGGCGGTGGTGTTCTCAGGCATCTGCTGCCCTTGTCCTTAGAGATGGTAGAGGTTGCAGGTTTGGAAGGTGTTGTTCAAGGAACCTTGGTGAGTTGCTGCAGTGCATCTTGTAGATGGTACACACTGGATGGTATTGAGCTACTTGAATGCTGCTCGAGAGTATTTCACTCACACTCCTGACTTGTGCCCTTTAGATGGTGAGAAACTTTGGGGAGTCAGGAGGTGAGATACCTGCCTCACACTGCTCTAATGAACCCATTTATTTTAATAGACCTGCTGTGTTCTGCAAGATAGAAGAATTTTTAAATCACCATTTGATGTGTAGTAATGTAGGAAACATGTCAGCTGATAACACAAAAAGCTAGCATGCAGGTTCAGCAGATAATAGGGGAAACAAATGGAATGTTGGCCTTTATTTCAAAGAGAATAAAAATAGGGAAGTCTTTCTAAAACTATACAGTACGCTTGTTAGACCACATCTTGAATACTGTGAACAATTTTGGTCCTCTTATCTAAGGAAAGATATCATGGCAGTCCAGAGAAAGGATCACTATAATGATCTCAGCTATGGAGAGATTTTCTTATGAATAGAGGTTGAGTAGGTTGGGTCTGTACTCATTGGAGTTTAGAAGCATGAGGGGCGACCTTATTGAGACATAAAGGATTCCCAAGGGGCTTGACAGGCTAGGTGCTGAGAGAATTTTCCCCCTTGCGGGAGAATTCATGCCCCCAGAGGGCATAATCTCAGTGTAAGGGGGTAGCCCATTTAAACAGAGATAAAGAGGAATTTCTTCCCTCAGAGGGTGATGAATCTGTGGAATTCTGCAGAGGGCTATAAAGGTTGGGTTGTTAAGTATGTTCAAGGCTGAGATATGGGGCAGGATCTGGCTGCATTCGCCCCAAGACCAGAAAATCCCGTCCGAGGTCAACGGACCTTTGCGTGGTCTGCCTCCACCCACCCCCCACCCCCCCCTCTACAATTCCTGTGGTGGACAGGACGGGAAAATTCTGGTCATGATCTCATTAAACAGCGGAGCAGACCTATTGGGCTGAATGGCCTAATTCTGTTCCTACATCTTATGTCCTTATGATATACGCACAGTAAGCTTCCACAAACAACAATGAGAGAATGGTCAAATAATATGTTTCTCAATGTTGGTTGAAGGGTAAACATTGGCTCGAACACTAAAAAGAACACTCGGATCTTCAAATAGGGGATATTTTGCCTCCATTTGAGGGGCCAAATGGGCTATTAGTGTTACCTCTGCTTTGAAAGACAGTGGCCATGATCTTACCGGCTTTCCGCGCCGGTTGATCGGCACGGCAAGTCAGTAACATTGCGTGCGGAGCGAAAACTCGGGTTCGTGCCTGTTTTTGCATTGCACACAATATTACCGGTACTGTTTCGCCGGCGGGATCAGTTTTGTGCCCAAAAAGGGTGTGAAGCCAATTTGCATACTTGCCTCCTCACCGGTTAGACCTCACACCGGCGTGAATCACAGCTGGTCTCCACCAGTGGGGACCAGATGTGATGGCCTCGGAGGGGGTGGGGGATCGGAGGCCCCAGGTAGTCAGGAGCATGGCTGGGCAGTGCCCATCAGACAGTGTCAGCCTGGCAATGCATACCAGGCACCCTGGCCCTGCCCACTGGGCCCCATAACTGTGCCGAGGCAGTACCAAGGGGGTGGTACTTACCTGGAGGTGGAGCCTGAGTGGAGGTAGGGCTATGACAGATGGAGTGGTGGAGGCAAGGGGGGAGTGCTTGGCAGACGGCGAAGACTGGCGTGAGTGGCATGCGGATCAGCAAAGGGGTGGGCCGCAGTGAGTGTTGTGTTGAGAGGGTCCTGATGCCAGCGACACATGTTGCTATGGTGGCGGGGTGGGGGGGTTTACACTGCAGCACCACTCTGCCCCATACTGGTGTACTGGTGAGAATCACACTTCTGTCCAAAAAGGTGAAAGAGTGTCATAAGATTGCATTGTCAAACTTGCCTAAAAAATAGATCTGAAACACACCTGTTTTCTCACTCATTCGACACTTAGAATTTCTTTCTTAAGATTGTGCCCAGTGGGTGGGATTTTCTGGCCCTGTCCACCAGTGGGATCTTCCAGTCCCGCTGAAGGTGGACTCTACAGTGAGATTCCTGGCAACGAGTCAGACAAACCACAAAAAAACCCATAGATATCGACAGGACTGGGAAATTCCACTGGTGGCCAATGGCAAGTCGCCTCTGCTGCCGGAAGATCCCACCCAGTATCTATGACAGTGCGACACTCCCTCACTATTTCACTGAAACATCACTCTGTTCTGGGCACTCTGGTGTGCAGCTTGAACCAGTGGTGAAAGTGTTACCCACTGAGCCACAAGTGACATGTGGAAGAGCTCTGCTTCCTAGCAGTGTTTCTCCAATGTTCACCTTTTCTGTTGAAGGACAGGAGAAGGAAAAGGGAGTACTAGAAAGGTTAGAGTCAACATGTGGGCCAACAAGATTGGGGAATACTGAAGTGGAAAGACCTATAATTGACTTTGAGATGTCCCTGGGTCTAAGTTAATGATACTACGGAGGATTCTTTTCCAAATCTGCTGCATGTTGTGAACTCAAACCACTCAAGCACATGACTGCTTGACACCCAACACAGTATTTGAAATTTGGATTCCAAGAATGTCTTGTTACCTTAACTTACTTTCCATCCAATGATTTTCCAGGACGACGAAAACCAATTTATCTGTTTTTCTCAGACCGGTGGCGTACTCAACATGAAGATGGAGTGCAGCAGCTGTGAAGACAGTCACAGCTTGACCTATTCAGATCTCTCCTCTTCATTTCTGTTCATAATGTATTTACTGCATTGATCCTTCAGGTCAGGCAGCTTTACAAAAATATAGCACTGGGCATGCAATGTAGGTGGATTGTTAGTGATTTATTCCCATTAAAGAATTCAACATGGGAATCATTCATCAACAACATGTAAATCAAAGTGGATTAAAAGACATTTCTTTATCATTATTTACCAAATTAATTCCAGAGATGATAGTCTTTTGCTGAATTATGTTGCAAAATTTAATGACTTTGTTGAGCAATCTACTCATTTTGTGAATAATAACCTTCACTGGCTCCCTGTTAAGCAATGCCTTGGTTTTAAAATTCTCATCCTGGTTTTCAAATCCTTCTGTTGCCTCGCCCCCACCCTACTTCTAAAATCTCCTTCAGTCCCACAGCCCTCAGATATCTGTGCTCCTCTAATTCTGGCCAATCAACCATCCCCTTTCCACCAGTGGGATCTTCCAGTCCCGCTGAAGGTGGACTCTACAGTGAGATTCCTGTCAACGAGTCAGACAAACCACAAAAAAACCCATAGATATCGACAGGACTGGGAATCGCTCCACCACTGACAGCCATACTCTCAGCTGCCAAGACCTTAAGCTCTGAAATTCCCTCCCTGAATCTCTTTGCTTCCTCTCTTCGCTTCTCGAAAATGTCCTAATAATGCACCTCATTCATTGGCCCTAATATTGCGAAATGTGACGCAGTGTCACATTTAGTTATGATAAGGCTCCTGTGAAGAACCCTGGGACACTTTACTGCGTCAAATGTGCTACGTAGATTGAAGTTGTAACTGCTCTTGTTTTTATTGTCAGCTCCACATTCGGCACCATTGTTTATAAAAACATTGTGCAGGGGTGCAGGGAAAAGGCAGGGGAACGGCAGTAAGCCATGATGCTCGTTTGGTCAGCTGGTGGAGACACAATGGGCCAAATTTCTGCACTGGAACAATTCTGTGATTACATGACTTGCAAATGCTTACATTATGGAGCAGTCAAAGCAGCAATCCAGAAGAATCATGGAATCTCAACAGCACAGGAGGAAGCCATTGAAGCTATCAAGCCTGTACCCTATGAAGGCAGTTCATTCCTAGCCATCGAGTTACTTGAGAGTTACTTTACATACACAAATAACACACCAGTGCTGGCCAGAGAAATTAGCAAAGAAACTGGCCCAAATGTTAGAGATATTGAAGAATTGGTGAAAATGTGTGGGGCTGCATTTGAGAGGGATTAGGAGAGGGGGTGCGCATTGCTGCCCTCCCACTATTGCCACAGTCAGCCAGCAACTGACGCATCTAAAAAAATGTCAGTCCTGCATCAATGACGGACTTTCAGCAGTTTAAACAGGCAGAATGCAAATTCCAGCCCTCAGTGGCAAGCAGTCTAACGAAGAACTCCAAAGGATCCTGGAACCAGGTTTTTAGGGTGGAGAGGCATCAGGCAGCCAAGGTTAGGAGGATGAAAGGGGGCAGTTTCTGAGGCCAGGCGGGGAGGAACAAGAGATGGGTAACATCTTTAGAGCATTGCACAACTTTTGTTTAAAATCGGCCTCACTCCTGCCCGCATGCTAACATCAACCTTATTCTGGTGTGGGTAACATAATACTGAAGTCAATTGGCTCAGTAACAAGCTCAATTGGCCATAATTATTTATTTCAGAATGGCAGGTTGGGCTGACGACTTTGGCACCTGCCCCATCTGCTATATTATGGCGACTGAATCGGGGGCAGGTGGGAAAGTTTACCCCCATGTATTTTACATGCCCCCGCCCCACTGAAAACACACCCAGTAGGTATGGGTGTAAAATCCAGCCTGTGAAGTGTGTCTCTGAATGCAAAATGATCCAACGAATGTTTCTTTTCCATGGTCAAACACAAGAAAACTACGGGAATGTCAATTTTTTGGAAGTGGGAGGGAGTACCCTGTTTGGTCAATATCTATTTCAAGTGGAAAAATGAAGAGTCTATGCACCATATACAATTGATATCTTTAAGTAGGGCTGGTAGTCAAGATCCAAATTCAGATTTGACACAGTCAGAAATGTTGAGAGAACACAGTAAAGGTAATGGATAAAGAAACCGAGGTAGAACGAGAAAGAACCAGATAGGTTAATTGAAACTCAGTAGGAAGAAACAAGAAATAAATTGCTCTTTTCATAACAAATTATATTTATTTTGTTTAAGCACTGGTTGGTGTTCAGGAATAACATTTTGTTGATACATAAATTATCTGGCGGTGGGGGAAGAAAGTCTAATGAATGGGTTTTTGATGTGGGAAGCTCTACTCTGGCAGATTAGCTCTGCATTAACTTTCAGTTGGAGGAGTAGCTTGGCAACCCATTATACATGACGGTCACGGGCATTCGGCCTCTGATCTTTGGGTTAGCGTTCTCCAAGGTGGCCTTCACGACACACGACAGTGCAGAGTCGCTGAGCAGAAACTGATAGCCAGGTTCTGCACACGTGAGGGTGGCCTCAACCGGGATCTTGGGTTCATGTCACACTATCTGTGACCCCCACAACTTGCCTGGACTTGCAAAATCTCACTGGCTGTCCTGTCTGGAGACAATACACATCTCTTTAACCTGTGCTTCATGCTCTCTCCACTCACATTGTCTGTACCTTTAAGATTTGATTAGCTGTAAAGACTCGCATTCCAATCATTATTCATTATTCTGTAAATTGAGTTTGTGTCTTTATATGCCCTTTCTGCTGTTTGTTAGCAGATCTCCCACTCACCTGACGAAGGAACAGCGCTCCGAAAGCTCGTGGCGTTTGCTACCAAATAAACCTGTTGGACTTTAACCTGGTGTTGTTAGACTCCTTACTGTGTTAACCCATTATACAGCAGGTGTCCCAGTAACTTCAGTTTTTTCATACTATTTAGTTCCGCAAGCCAGTTCCACTGTTCAATTAGACTATGGCTCATCTGTATTTTCACACCACTTCCTGTTGTCTTACTGGGCTCTTCACACAATCTTACCCAATCACACACCAACGAATCGTAACAAATATTTTGGGTTTCTTTTATTGAAACCTCACACTAACATGTACAAACAGGAAAATCTACATGCGCATCTTACTAGGGAATCAACACAACTCCTACTGCTGTGTCACATGCTATATGATATTTCCTGCAGTGGTGATGCAAACTCACTATTTATTCCATTAAAGCAATATCATAACATTCCTCCCTTGTCACATAACATAACAGAATTGCTGTGAATATTATTTGTATAAACGTTAGGCCCCCATCCATCATTTAAGATGTACAGGTGGTTTACTGATGCATCCTGACTTCGGTGGAGTAAAACTCTTCTGAGATCTAGAATCATCACTATGTCTTTTGTGTTTATTGGTGGAGAAGTTTGGGTATCCTGTACATTAACACTGAGTGCTGGCTGTCTTCACAGCACTCTTTCACAATTTCACTCTCAGGCTTCATCCACGAATGTGTTCAACACTACTAGAGTATTGGATAAGATGTTGTTGGACCTTAGTTGACATCTGTTCCCTCTCAACATCTCTCGGTTAGGTGTTGCTGCGACTTTGTATGATCTTCATGGGATGCAAACCTTAGATATCACTGCGGGGAACAGGTTCCTTCTGCTGGGTAAGTAACTCAAGCCTTTTGCCCCATATATAGTCAAGGGCATTCTGCTCATGTCAATCGTATGTAGACTTCACCTTCTCCTGCTTCCCCAGTAGTCGTTCCTGCACTGATGCAAGCTTGGACAATGATAACTCCAAAGTGCCGCCCTGATCGGTCTTCCGAACATGATTTCGGCTGGTGATGGTCAATGTCTAATGGTGCTGCCCATAAATGCAACATAGCACTCGTAAGGGTGTAGCAGTCCCTTGTGCTGCTGCACTTGGCATGCCTCACAACATCATGGCTCTCTCCATATTACTGTTAATCCTAAGCCTTTATACAGTTTCCCTTGCCAGGCATCTCATTTGCTCAATACTACCCATGCGGCCCTGGATAAGTTACAATAATATATCCTGATGAAGAGATTCAGGAATCAACTTCCTTAAAATACAGCTCCTATTGAGATACCAAACTCATTCCTATACTGGCAAAAGGATCTTCGGTCGCCTTGAAGTTCCTGTATTTTATCAGGCCAACCATTGACAAGAATGGAACAGTAAAGCCTTTAGCTATGGATTTTTGGCTGTTTAAAATCTAAGCTTTGTGCATGTACTGTCTAAAGCATACCAAGTCAACATTAAGCACATCTTCGAAATCTATATCCATACTATTAACTTGTAAGTCAAATGAGATATCCACTGTATTCTTAGGATTTGGCAATTGTTGTGGCACAGTGGTTAGCATTGCTGCCTCACAGCGCCAGGGGCCCAGGTTCGTTACGCAGCTTGGGTACTGTCTGTGTGGCATTTGCACTTTCTCCCCGTGTCTGCGTGGGTTTCCTCCCGGTGCTCCGGTTTCCTGCTACATTCCAAAGATGTGCGTGTTAGGTGGATTGGCCATGCTAAATTGCCCCTTAGTGTCAGGGGGATTAGCTAGGGCAAATGCACTAGGGTTATGGTGATAGGGCCTGGGTGGGATTGTGGTCGGTGCAGACTAGATGGGCCAAATGGCCTCCTTCTGCACTGTAGGATTCTATGATTTATTTGAAGCAATGGGCAGAAAACCCTGCCCAGTGTGTACGATAAAACCATCCTGTTTCCTGCTTTGCAATACTCTTCACAGTCAGATCCTTAGATTTGACCTTTGTAATCTAGGTGGCCAGAGGCTTATGCCATATCATTTCTGAGCCATTTTCACAATGAACTGCTCACCAATCAACTGATTCCTTATGCTGTTGTCTGAATGCCATTAACTGTAAATGCGGGGTCCTGAAATTCACCTTTAGGTGGAGTTGATCTTCCAGCATATTGCAGAGCTTCACTGGATCTTTTTGATCCTCATCAGATACACCTTGATGTATCAATTCAGTTGAATCACTTTGAGCCAATTGTTATTTTAATCTTTGCTGCCTGTCTGTCAGCTTCAGCAATGGAAGAAACATAATTCCATTCTCTGAGATAAAAGCTTAAAATCAGATGGTCTGTAGCATTCCAAATCACAACAGGAAATCTAATAGACATCATTTCGATGCTCCTTTCTTCTCAAGGATTTTTCTGATTTACTGTGCGACTGACTGGTTTCCTTTGATGGAAAATCTAATAAACAGCACTGTGGAGCTGGTGTGTCTGCAGCTTCGTCTTCACTACGTCCAGTCCCAGGCTCTGTATTGTTGTCACTCCATGATGCAGTTGCCTGTATCCTGTGCTATTTCTTTGGCCCTGCCCATTAAGTGTTTTCACCAGTAATTGCACCATGATGTCCAAATGGCTTTGCAACCTGTCAGCCCAATTCTAAACTGACTTTTCCAGCCTGATCCTGAACCGACTTAATATTCTTGTTGACCGCCAATTCGGTTATGTTCCCAATCAGTTACTCACTACTTTTTCAAGTTCTTATCCCAAAGGCATTTCTACCTCACAACTTTTCACCGTATTGCTTCTGCCTTTGTAGCAGACCCCTTGTCCCAACTTTTTTCTCTGACTTCTCCCGATCTTCAGTCTGGCTCCACTCCGTGACATCCGCACTGAAACGAATCACCATGATTCCGATCTTCACTGTTGCACTTTGACTTTACTTCTGCAATGTGGTCTTCAAAAACCCACAGCTGCGACCATGTCACGTTACCGGGTTCATCACAGAAAATTAACAATCATACATTGACAAATGGTAACAAATACTTTGGGTCATTTTTATTGAAGACTCAATATTATATACAAGTTACAAGAGAAATCTTTATGCGCATTTCACTAAGGAATCAACATACTGTCTACTGCTGCACCATATCACTTCGTGCAGTGACGATGCACACTCACCTCTCAAATATTTCATTAAAGCAGTATCATCATTATCTACCTTTGTTCCACATCTCTTAATATATTTTCCCAATAAAAAACTACCAACCTCAGTTTTTAAATTTTCTATTGATCTAACCTCAAGATTTTTAGAGGACAGTGTTCCAGATGTTCATTACCTTCCATAATGAGTGTGTTAGTTATGGCTGAGTTGTCTCTAAGCTGACAGTCATGGTTGTGTATGGGATCCAGTCATGGATCCCATACACATGGGATCATGGGTATAACACACGTAAAGGTATAAACACATCTAAAGTACAAAGTTTTCACTGTTGTTGGTTTTCCTAATCAATAGTAAATCACTGGAGTTTTATTAACTCAGTGAAAATAAATGAGGTTGCCGAATTACGAGCTTTGGTTTTAAGTTAGCACACGTGAAGTTGAGAGGTACCCCCTGTCACTTTGTTCAATACCCAGCAAACTGTCTCTCAGCAGTAGCAATCGCATCAAACACAGCTTTTAAATGAAGTCTTTCTGCATGAAGGTGAGGTGAACACCATAAATGCAACAATTCATCCTGCCAAACAAAAGTTGGCATTACAGAGACATGGCTCCAAGGTGAGCAAGGATGGGAACTAAACATTGAGGACTATTCAGTGTTTAGGAAGGACCGATGGAAAGGAAAAGCTGGTGGAGTTGTATTGTTGATTAAAGATGATATTGATACGATATTGAGGAAAGATATTAGCATAAATGATGTGGAATCTGTATGGGTTGAATTAAGAAACAACAAAGGGCAAAACACATTGGTGGGGGTGGTATACAGACCACCAAACTGTAGTGGTAATGTTGGGAAAAGCATTAGACAGGGAATCAGAGATGCATGTGTTAAAGGAGCATCTGTGATTATGGGCGACTTTAATCTGCATATAGATTGGGGGAGTCAAATTAGTCACAGTACAATAGAAGAGCAATTTCTGGAGTGCATATGAGATGGTTTTCTGGAGCAATACATTGAAGAACCAGCAAGGGAGCAGGCCATCTTGGACTGGGTGTTGTGCAATGAAAATGGATTAGCTGGCAACATAGCTGTGAGAGAACCCTTGGGTATGACTGACCATAATATGGTAGAATTCTTTGTCAAGGTGGATAGTGATGTAGTTTATTCTGAGACAGGGTCCTGAATCTCAATAAAGGTAATTACGATGGTATGAGGCATCAATTGGCCATGATGGACTGGGAAACATTACTGAAAGGAAAGACAGTGGAAAGGCAATAGCAGGCATTCAAAAAATGAATAGGTGAACTCCAGAAGTTGTTTATCCCTGTTTGGCGTAAGACTGGTAAGGAAATTGTGGCCAAACCATGGCTTACAAGGGAAATTAGAGATAGTATCAGATTCAAGGAAGCAGCATTCAAATTGGCAAGAAAACGCAATAGGCCTGAGGATTGGAAACAGTTTAAAATTCAGCAAAGGAGGACCCAGGGATTGATTAAGAAGGGAAGAATAGGATATGAAAGTAAGCTAGCAGGGAACATAAAAACTGACTGTAAAAGTTTCTATAGATGTGTAAAGAGAAAAAGATTGACAAAAATGAATGTAGGCCCCTTACAGTCAGAAACAGGAGAATTCATAAAGGGGATAAAGAAATGGCTGAGGAATTAAATCTGTACTTTGCTTCAGTCTTCACAAAGAAAGACATGAATAATGTACCAGAAGTGCTAAGAGAACCATGTTTTAGTGAGGAGCTGAAGGAAATCAGCATTAGTAGAGAAATGGTATTGGGGAAATTGATGGGATTGAAGGTAGATAAATCTCCAGGTCCTGATAATCTTCATCCCAGAATACTTAAGGAAGTGGCCCTGGAAATAGTAGATCCATTGGTGATTATTTTCCAAAATTCTTTGGACTCCGGAATAGTACCTACAGATTGGATGTAAGCCTGCTATTCAAAACGGGCGGTAGAGAGAAAAAATGGAACTATAGACCAGTGAGTCTAACGTCGGTGCTGGGGAAGTTGTTAGAGTCTATTATCAAGGATTTCATAACTCGGCATTTGGAAGGCAGTGGTATAATCAAAGTCAGCATGGATTTACAAAAGGGAAATCACGCTTGATGAATCTATTGGAATTTTTTGGGGATGTAACTAGTGGAGTTGACCGAGGAGAACCAGCGGATATGGTTTATTTAGACTTTCAGAAGGCTTTCGACAAGGTCTCACATAACAGACTACTGTGTAAAGTTAATGCACGTGGGATTGCAGGTAATGTCTTGAGATGGTTAGAAAACTGGTTAGCAGATAGGAAGCAAAGAGTTGGCATAAATGTGTCTTTTTCTGATTGGCAGTCAGTGACTAGTGGAGTTCCGCAGAGATCTGTGCTTGGACCCCAACTGTTCACATTATATATTAATGATTTGGAAGCGGGAACTGAATGTATTATCTCCAGATTGACAGATGATGCAAAGTTGGGTGGGAGAGTGAGCTGTGAGGAGGATATAGAGATGCCTCAGCATGATATAGACAGGCTGAGTGTGTGGGCATCTATAGAGCAGATGTAGCATAATGTGAGGTTATCCACTTTGGTAGCAATAATAGGACAGATTATTACTTGAATGGGTGTAAATTGAGAGAGGTGGATATTCAACGAGACCTTGGAGACCTTGTGCATCAGTCGCTGAAAATAAGCTCGCAGTAAAGAAGGCAAATGGTATGTTGGCCCTCATAGCAACAGGATTTGAGTACAGGGATAGGGATGTTTTGCTGCAATTGTATAGGGTTTTGGTGAGGTTACATGTGGAGTACTGTGTGTAGTTTTGGTGTCCTTATCCGAGGAAGGATGTCCTTGCTATAGAGAAAACACAGCAAAGATTTACCAGGTTGATTCCTGAGATGGCAGGGCTGTCATATGAGGAGAGACTAAGTCAGTTAGGATTATATTCACTGAAGTTTGGAAGAGTGAGAGGGGATCTCATAGAAACTTATAAAATGCTAACAGGGTTAGACAGGGTAGAGTCAGAAAGAATGTTCCCAATGGCGAGGGAGTCCAGAACTAAGGATCATAGTTTGAGGATAAGGGGTAAACCTTTTAGAACTGAGGTGAGGAGAAATTTCTTCACCCAGAGGGTGGTGAATGTGTGGAATTCATTACCACAGAATATAGTTGAGGTCAAAACGTTGTCTGATTTCAAGAAGAAATTAGATATAGCTCTTGGGGCTAAAGGGATCAAGGAAAATGAGGGGGAAGGGGGTTCAGGATATTGAATATGATGATCAACCATGATCAAAATGAATGGTGGAGCAGGCTCAAAGGGCCGAATGGCCTACTCTTGCTTCTAGTTTCTATGTAAAGTTTGCTGGGATTCTGAGTCTTTATGCTGCAAGTTGCAGTTTCACCCGGAATTTTCTCAAAAACCACAGCAAAACAATGGCTTAATGCGATTTTCCATGCAAAAGATCAAGGAAAGTCAAGCATAAGCAGAGTAATGCCCACTTTTATTCCACATCTGAATTTCCTTGATCCTTTAAATCCATTCTGCCAAATCTTCTGCTGCTCATCAATATAGCTCCGTGCAATCCCCGCCCTCGATCCCCCTGTCCCCACCATACCCACATTTATTGAATTTATATCAGTTCCAAACACATTGGGGGGAGTTTTCCCATCCCACCTGCCGCAGGAAAGGTCCATTGACCTTGGGTGGGATTTCCCGGTTTTTGGGGTGAGCACGGCCAGAAAATTCCGCCCATTGTCAATTTATGCCTAAACATTTAGCACCAACTAAACCTCTATCCTGATGATTTATGATGATTTGCTTTTATTTACTTATTTAATTTCTCCTTGCTGAGACCTGCAAATGTACTTTCTGAACCTTTAAATCCGTTTTTATGATATCAGAATGATTTACATTAAAGATTGAAACAAACTTCCACAATTGCATTTTTTGATCAGATATATAAGATGTACCTGATGTGCATAAATGATGATTTGATGGCTTCAGACTTCAATTGTTCATGAATAAGTGGACTTTAAAAAGGAACATGCTAATAGACAGTTCAGTAATGTCCCTCATGCCTTGAACATACACATGACCCATGCATGTACACAGAGATGTGGAGATGCCGGCGTTGGACTGGGGTAAACACAGTAAGAAGTTTAACAACACCAGGTTAAAGTCCAACAGGTTTATTTGGTAGCAAAAGCCACACAAGCTTTCGAAGCTCTAAGCCCCTTCTTCAGGTGAGTGGGAATTCTGTTCACAAACAGAGCTTATAAAGACACAGACTCAATTTACATGAATAATGGTTGGAATGCGAATACTTACAACTAATCAAGTCTTTAAGAAACAAAACAATGGGAGTGGAGAGAGCATCAAGACAGGCTAAAAAGATGTGTATTGTCTCCAGACAAGACAGCCAGTGAAACTCTGCAGGTCCACGCAACTGTTTTGTTTTGTTTCTTAAAGACTTGATTAGTTGTAAGTATTCGCATTCCAACCATTATTCATGTAAATTGAGTCTGTGTCTTTATAAGCTCTGTTTGTGAACAGAATTCCCACTCACCTGAAGAAGGGGCTTAGAGCTTCGAAAGCTTGTGTGGCTTTTGCTACCAAATAAACCTGTTGGACTTTAACCTGGTGTTGTTAAACTTCTTACTGTGTACACAGAGACACAGACTCTCTCTCACACCAACTCACTCACAGAGACACACATACACACTTCAATATCAATCCCTTAGGGTCGAAGATGACTTACTTCCACTTCGGCGGGGTGGGGTTCTGCGGTGGCTGAATAGTCCGATCCTGGAGCCACAGACTCTGCCACAGGTTGGTTGGACTTGATGCTTGATGAGCTGGGTGGGTGGCTCTAGATTCTGCACAATTTTTCCACTGTTTGCACTTGGCCTCCAAATGCTCCACTTGATGACGCCTGAGGTAGTTGGTGACTTTACAAAAGCTTCTTCTTCAGTTTGTACAGTCTAGGGCTAGCGATTTCCACCTGTTAGTGGGGATGTCGCACTCAGTTAGGGAGGCTTTCAGTATCCTTTCCTCTGCTCTCCTAGTGAGCGCTTGCCATTGCGGAGCTCAAAGTAGAACAACTGTTCAGGGAGTCTTGTGTCAGGCATGCGGACAACGTGGCCTGCCCATCTCAGTTGGTCAAGGGTGACCAGTGGCTCGATACTGAGGATATTGGCCTGGGAAAGAGCGCTCTTGTTGGTATGCCTATCATGGCCAGTTCAGTTATAGGATTTAACGGAGGCAATGTTGGTGATATCTCTCCAGCGATTTGAGGTGTCTGCTGTTCATTGTCCATGTTTCTAATGCATGCAGGAGGGCGGGGACCACGGCTGCTCTACAGCCCATGAACTTGGTGGTGCGTTTGAGGTCTCGGTCTTTAAAAACTCTGTTCCGCAGGCATCCGAAACCTGCACCAATGTATTGAGGGACGGGCACACACACACACACACACACACACACGGACACACACACTTCCTTCCTCACTCGCCCCCCCCCCCTCCCCTCACCCTCCCATCCCCCATCCTTGGTTGAGATGAATCGAGATAGTCAAACATATTTGTGTCTCAGACGTCCTGAATATTTCTTTGTGTCAAAGATAAAAAATGAAAAGAAGTCCACCCTTATCTCCAGCTGCTTAAACTCTAGTGTTTAAACTTCTCTTTCCTCAAAAAGATTTCAACTGTTCCAAAAGTTCAGTGTGGTACCTTCTGATGATTCTTCTACCTTTATTGAAATCTCGTGGTAATGGTAGACTCACGACTGGATGCGGGGATGTCCTTCTATATAAATCTCACATTTAGGCTAATATTTGCTCTATGAGATCATTATATCCTTTGTCCAGCACACCTGCATCCTGCAGCAGTGCTCTCAGTCTCTGTGGTGCTGGATGAGCAAACTGCTTATGGAGTTTCAGAATAGTCTTCTTTTTGTCCATCATGCTGCTGTCTGTAAGCGACACTAATGCCTCATGAATCCTTTGGTCCGATAATTTTGATTTGCTTAAGGAAGGACAATAATGATCAGACCTTGTAAAATGTAGGTCTACACTTTTTCCAAATACCACAGCTTTATTCTGTTTCATATTGATGGTCATCTGGGCTTTTTTCATCACAGACTTGCTTAATAACAAAGGTATATCACTGGAAACTATATCTGTACTCACTGATTCCTGCAATCCTACAGGGAAGTACCATTCTTTTGGAAGATGTTATAGTCATCTCTAAACCAAAAGCATGCAGAACTATCATATTCTTTCATTTTCTTTCGGTCTTTATGATCAAAAGACCCTAAATATCAATTTAGTCAATCTTAACCACAGATAGTGGACATACATCCACTATCCAAAACAGCACAGTTGAAAGAGTCTATCATCAGGTTGCTCATTATAGGGCACATCTTTTCTGTTACCAAAACAATGCCTTCTTGGTCCTTATCTTTATCACTGTCAGTTTCTACGTATTCTGTAGTCATATGTAGTTACAAAGGCACAATTTCTTCTTTTTGGGCAGTTTACTACATAGTGATATGTGGAATCACATTGGAAACAGTAATTCACAATCCCTTTAGCATTTTTCGATTTAAATGTCTTTTATCACTTTCCCATGTGCGTCTTCTTTCCCCATTATCAAATTGGTTAGATCCAGTTTCAATACTAGGGGCGGTATTTTACCATTTATTGTCTAAGTGCTGGGCGGACTTGAAACTGGGAGAGTTTCAGATCCGTCTGTTGGGCTGGTTTTTAAGCCTCCCCCCCCATACGCACTCTGGCTGAAAAATTCTGAGCAACCTGTTGCTTGCTGCAGAAGCAAATTAAGAGAAATGCAAGACTATCAACAGAATGGATTTCAATTTAGGTGAATGTGAGGTCATCCATGAGTATTTTCTAAATGGTGAAAAGCTAAAAACATTGGAGGTCCAAAGAGACCTGATGGTCCAGGTAGATAGATCATTCGAATGTCATGAACAAGTCCTGAAAATAATCAAAAAGGCTAATGGAATTCTCCTGTCTCTACCGAGAGAACTGGAATACACAGGGGGGTAGAAGTTATGTTTCAGTTACACAAAGCCACCATTAGACCACATCCAGAATACTTGGAGCAGTTCTGAGCACCAACCCTCAGGAAGGGTATACTAGCCATGGAAAGTGCGCAGTGGTGATTTACCAGATGAAACCTGGTTAAACCTTGTCCAAGGGGTTAAATTATGAGGAGAGATGACACAAAACTAGGATCATATTCCCCGGAATTTTGAAGGTTAAGGAGGTAATAGGCTTAAAGTTTAAGATATTTAGGAGAAATGATTGTTAGATAGAAACTATTCCTCTGGTTTGACTGCCTAGGGCTAAAGAATATCATCTAAAAATTAGAGACCAGCTCTTTCAGGGATGAAACTAGGAAACACTTCAAAAAGGATGGTAGAAGATAATGGAATGTATGGAGTTAGGTTACAGGACAGCTGTAACTTCACTGAATGGTGAAACAGATTCAAGGGACTAAATGAGCTACTCCTTTTCCTATGTGTCCAGGGGTGGATTGGTTGGATTGAATGGCTGGTATCCGTGTTCAATATTCTATACAGCGCTCTGTAATCATCGGATCATTATCTCACAGCACAGAGGAAAACGATTCAGACCCCCATTGCGTCCAGGGTAGCTCCTTGAAAAAGCCATCCAGTTAGTCCAACTCATTCACCTTCAATCTCTGACCATTCAAGTATTTATCCAATCCTTTTTGGACGTTACCACTGAATCTGTTTCTGCCACCATTTTAGTCAATTCAGATCATAATAACTAACGTAAAAAAAAACTCATCTCTGGTTCTGAAAGCTTCTTTTTCATTTTCTCCTAAGTTTATACTTCTTGTATATTAATTCACTTTGTTGAAAACACCAAATCAGTCGCTCATATTTCGCGCTCATGTTAATGAGACAACATGGCCTCCCTGTCCCTCAGGAACAGAGGTTTTTGTTTAGCACACAATATTTTGGCACGGATGATGTGCAACAACAGGAACCTCTTGTGCTCCTTGTGTTAGTCCACAAATTCTTCCATCTTTGAGGGCAGAAAACTATTTGTCAGGATCTCCACAAGGCACAAATCAGGAGTGTGATGGAGTACTCTCTCTACTTGCCTGGATAAGTGCACCTGCAATTTGACACCATCCAAATAAAAGCAGTCAATTGATTAGCAGCTCATCCATTACCTTAAATATTCAGTCCCTTTGCCACAGGTACACAGTGGATGCAGTGTGGACCACCTATAAATTGCACTGCAATAACTCTCCTTCAACAACACCTTCCAAACCCACAACCTCTACCACCATGGGAACACCATCACCTCCAGGTTTCACACCAAGTCACACGTCATCCTGATTTGGAAATGTATTACCATTCCTTCATTGTCACTAGGTTAAAATCCTGGAATGGCCAACCTAACAGCATTTCAGGTGCACCCCTTCCACAAACATTCACTCCCTGCACCACTGATGCACAGTAGCAGCAGTGCACGTCATCTACAAGATGCACTGTGAGAGCTCACCAAGACTCGTTAGGCATCACCTTCCAAACCCACAACCACTACCATCTAGAAGGACAAGGGCAGCAAATACCTGGGACCACCACCACCACCTGGAAGTTCCCCTCCAAGTCATTCACCATTCTGTCTTGGAAATATAAATTCCTTCACTATCACTAGAAACGGCACTGTGGGTGCAACAGTTCAAGAAGGCAGCACATCACCACCTTCTCAAGGGCAATTAGGGATTGGCAATTGTTATGATTGCGGGGATTGCCAATAGACCTCCCCATGGGCCTTGTGGAATAGAAGCTCCCCTATTAGGGAAGTGAAGGCTCGCCCAATAGGGAAGGAGCAGTGAGGGGGCAGGGGGTGGGGGAGGTCAAAACCAGCTGGTTCTACTTAGGCCGGCAGTTGAAGGACTCTGAGGCTTGACCTGTCCACTGTAGCTGCCAAAGGGCACTTTATGCACATTGTAAATAAAGGGTGATGGTGACGGAAGACTGGCCTCGGAAAGATTATTACAGCAATAAATGTTGGGCAGTGACACCTCCCCCCATCATGTAAATGAATTTTAAAAACCTACACTTCGTAGAATGCAGTGTTTCAAGAAGGCATGGACAACAAAGAATGGACAGTAAATGCCAGGTTTCGCCAGCAATGAGCGCCCCAAGAACGAATAAAAATTCATCCGCAATGAAGTACATTTTCACAGGTCTCAGGCTAATACAGCCTGGTTAAGTGGCCTGAAAAAGTTTCACCATCACTGCCTCACTTTCAACCTGCTGTTGGGTGCAGATAACATTTGCATCGAGTACTACTTTGCAGGATGATAGGTTGAGTGAGTAGGATTTTGGTAATCTTTGTGGATGGCATTGAGGAGAAGCAGAATGACCCACTGGATCAGCCAGTGGGGATATTCAAAGACATCTTCAATCTCTCTTTACACCAATCTGAGGTCCCTACCTGCTTCAAGAAGACAACCATCATCTCAGTACCTAAGAAAACCAAGCAGCGCGCCTTAATGACTATCGGCCGGTGGCTCTGACATCCATCATCATGAAGTGCTTCGAAGGGTTAGTCATGGCATGAATCAATTCCAGCCTCCCGGCCTACTTGGATCCACTTCAGTTTGCCTACCATTACAACAGGTCCACAGTAAGCGTCATCTCTCCGGCCCTGCGTTCAACCCTGGAACACCTAGATAACAAGGACACCTACGTCAGACTCCTATCTATTGACTGTAGCTCAGCCTTCAACACCATTATTCCCACGAAACTCATCTCCAAACTCTGTGGTCTGGGCCTCAGCACCTGCCTCTGCGACTGGGTCCTGAACTTCCTAATTCACAGACCACAATCAGTAAGGATAGGCAACAACACCTCCTCCATGATCATTCTCAACACTGGTGCCCCAAAAGGCTGTGTTCTCAACCCCCTACTATACTCCTTATACACCTATGACTGTGTGGCCAAATTCCCCTCCAATTCGATTTTCAAGTTTGCTGACGACACCACCGTAGTGGGTCAGATCTCAAGCAATGACGAGACAGAGTACAGGAATGAAATAGAGAATCTGGTGAACTGGTGCGGCAACAATAATCTCTCCCTCAATGTCAACAAAACGAAGGATTTGTCATCGACTTCAGGAAACGTAAAGGAGAACATGCCCCTGCCTACATCAATGGGGACGAAGTAGAAAGGGTCGAGAGCTTCAGGTTTTTAGGTGTGCAGATCAACAACCTGTCCTGGTCTCCCCATGCTGACACTATCGTTAAGAAAGCCCACCAATGCCTCTACTTTCTCAGAAGACTAAGGAAATTTGGCATGTCAGCTACGACCCTTACCAACAGACGCACCATAGTATTCTTTCTGGTTGTATCACAGCTTGGTATGGCTCCTGCTCTATCCAAGACCGCAAGGAACTACAAAAGGTTGTGAATGTAGCCCAATCCATCACGCAAACCAGCCTCCCATCCATTGACTCTGTCTACACTTCCTGCTGCCTCGGCAAAGCAGCCAGCATAATTAAGGACCCCACGCACCCCGGACATTCTCTCTTCCACCTTCTTCCTTTGGGAAAAAGATACAAAAGTCTGAGGTCACGTACCAACCAACTCAAGAACAGCTTCTTCCCTGCTGCTGTCAGACTTTTGAATGGACTTACCTTGCATTAAGTTGATCTTTCTCTGCACCCTAGCTATGACTGTAACACTACATTCTGCACTCTCTCGCTTCCTTCTCTGTGAACGGTATGTTTTGTCTGTATAGCGCGCAAGAAACAATATTTTTCACTGAATGTTAATACATGTGACAATAATAAATCAAATCAAATCAAAGATTGAGAGGCAGCAGCAACACTGAGGAGATAGGTGTGTGGATAACAGATTTTCTCACATCAATCTACCATCTAGGGGCCGATTGGAACTTTCATAAGCTCCCTGAACTAAATATGCAGCTGAGACATAAATCCTTACTAACCAGGAGCAGAGGAAAAATCTATAAAACAAAATAAAGTGACTTCCAATTGCAAAAACAGGACAGTGAATCTGTAGCAGACAGTGTTGAGATCTCTGCTGGAATGCTGTGTCTAGCTTTTTTCTCCCCTATTATAAAAAGCATACTACGTCGCGGATAAATGGCAATGTAGACTCACCATGATATCATGGATGGGGGCATATAGTTTGATGAGAGACTTAAAAATCTAGGGCTGCATTTACTCAAAGAGAAAAGTTAACGGCAGGAGCAAAGAGAACAGTGTTCAAAATTAAGAGGGAGCTTGAGAGACCAAAACTGACAAGAACATTTCTACTGGTTGGGAATTAATAATGAATAAACATAAGCTCAGGGTTTAGAAGCAAACTGGAAAATGACTTCTTTTCATCTAAAAGGATATTTAGATTGGGAATGCATTAGCACAAGAGGCTATTGAAGCTAATTCAGCATGAATTTCAAAAGTGAATTTAATAAACACATATTAAAGAAAAACTATTAAAACATACAGGGAAGGAACAGGAAAGGAAGATATCTGTAGACAGTGTGGGAGGTAGCACAGATATAGACAGAGAGGCACAGCAGGGGAAGGGATGGCGAGAAACAAGAATCCCAACTGCAGTGGGAAACCGATTAAACTCACAATCTACTTAGGGATGTGTCCTTAATTGATTTGAAGACAGATTTCCCGTCCAATTAGAGGTGGTCCAGATGAGGTCTGGGACTCATTTAGACACCTCACGGTAGCCATTACTCAGGCTGCTGGTTTCCCTGAGGAGGAAATATGCCATTTGTGTCAAAGCTTTCCACCGTGCCAGAGGGAAGCAAGGTGACCAAGACCCTTGTGGTGAGGAGGTGGAGGGCACCACCCTGGTCAGTGAAGACACAAGGATCACACCCTCAAGATCCTGATGGTCAGCTCAATCGTTATCCTTATGGAGCAGATGGTGTTGGTTTTATCGCCTGTTTCTGAGTCGGGGTTGTGTAAAGGGGCACGTCAACATCTCTTGTCCCCTCATTACATCTGAAGTGATGCTAACAACTCTATGAGCAGCAGAAACCAAATCCAAGGGGAATTAACAAAGGTCATCTACATTTCATTAAGCTGGCCAACTACAACTACTAGTCTGCTAGGACAAAGGACCCTGCACCTTTCATGAATCTTTCATCCTCTACCCCTCTTTAATTTTAAGAACGAATCAGGGGATGACATCCCATTCCCGAGTTTTGAGTGTATGGAATTAACTCTCTGAGTTTATCCTATTTTGAGAAATCAGGGCTGTTTAAAATTAAACTCCCTCCTCTCCATAATTATACTGAAAGTATAAAGGAGTAACACATACACACAAATATAGGGGTGAGTGAGTTGAAAAGCAGCTGGTCTGTACATCAAAATATTCTGTTTCCTATGTGGAAAAAACAATGGCTGGATTTTCCGACCATTCACGCTGGCAGCATACTCCGGTCCTGTTACAGTGAACAGTGATTGGGCTGCTAGCAGCAGCGGCTGGGCATGAATGTAATAGCTACAATTCCATATCTAGTGATCATGTAACACTATATCACCCATTTCAATGTAGCATATTAATGGATATCTCCCAGGATTTGAGCACAAAAGCCAGACTGACAGTCTTTGATTGCAGAGTGAAGGAGTGCCACACTGTTGAAGGTGCTGTCTTTCAGATGTAATATTCAACTGAGGTGTTGCCTCCCCTTTCAGCTGGATGTGAAAGAGCCCACAGGACTATTTCCAAGAAAAGCGGTGACGGTTTCCCCAGTGTCCAGGACAATATCTAATCTTCCACCAACAACCATTGATCTGGGCATTTTCACATTGTTGCTTGTGGGATCTTGCTGTACAAAAAATTGGTTTGTGTGTTTCCTACATTCCAAGTATTTTGTTAGCAGCAAATGTTTTGGTTCTCCTGAGGTGGTGAAAGTTATTACTCTCTTTCTCTCTTGAATGTAAATATTGTCATGTCTGCTTCCTTCCTGCATACACATTGGAGTCAACATAAAAAAGAGGAACCATAGAAAAGTTAGGGCACAGAAGGACTTTTAAAAAAATCTTTTACGGGATTTGTGCATCGCTGGCAAGGCCGGCATTTGTTGCCCATCGCTAATTGCCCTTGAACTGAGTGGCTTGCTAGGCCATTTCAGACAGCATTTAAGAGTCAATCACATTGCTGAGGGTCTGAACTCACATGTAGGCCAGACCAGGAAAAGGTAGCAGACTTCCTTTCCTAAAGGTCACTCGTGAACCAGATGGGATTTTACAACAATCGACAACAGTGATCATCAGATTCTTAATTCCAGATTTTATGATACTGAATTCAAATTTCTCCATCTGCCATGGTAGGATTTGAATCCAGTATCTGGTAACCTGGGTCCCCAGGGCATTGCCCTAGGTCTCTGGGTTAGCAGTCCAGTGACAATACCACTGCGCCATTACCTCCCCATATACTTACCCATTCAACCCATCATATCTGCGTCGGCTGAAAAAACACTAGCTGCCCACTCCAATCCCACCTTCCAGCACTTGATCTGCAGTTTGCACGTTACAGCGCTTCGGGTGAAGATCCAAGTACCTTTTAAGTGAGTTAAGGGTTTCTGCCTCAACCTCCAATCCGGGCAGCGAACTCCAGATGTCTACCCTCCTCTGGGTGAAAACAGAGCATCAACCACAACAGCTATTTGTGTCACTGTTCAGATTCTCTGTCTTGTGGGGTTGGTGTGAGTGGGATGGTGGGTACACAAGTTGAAGAACAAGGCACACCAAATCAAGATCATAGTGAGCACCGGGGTGTGCAGTCCGAGGCCTGGTTTGAACCGTCCATTTTTTCACCTTCTTACCTTTCTTTGTTTACTGGTCCTCCTCCCCAGCAAAGCACAGAGGCCATGTCGATAAGTCAACAGAATCCATTGCCATTGTGCAGGATAGGATCAAATGACAATTCTCAGTGAGGCAGTCAGCCACTGAACAGCCAACAGCACTAACAAAATACAGTGAGCATTACAGCAATACACAGTGTGCTAAAACTTCATCAAGTTACTGTTTTCGCTAAGACAGATTGATGGGCACCTCCGCTTAGCATAGTGGTGTGCATGCGTGGGCATAACCCCATCTGTGGAGAAGTCATATTGGCAGCAGTTTCTGTGCCCATTTGCAGCTCAACACAAGCACATTCCAGCAACAGCTCAGATGCCAGTGATTCCTGCAATAACTCTTCTGGCACTGACAATGCTCCATCAAGTTCTTCACACACACCAGGGAGAAGCTGCAGGCAGCTCGCCAGTTGGCTTAATTTATGACTGTCGCATCTACCCTTTCAGCTAGGAAAGTAGATAGACCTTGGCATAGACAGGATGGAGAAGCTAAAGCATCGCATGTGGTGAGACCGGTGGGGATTAAATGTGCAAGAGGAACGCAGGGGAATTTGTATGAAATAACACAGTCAGTGGAACTAGAATGATGCCTTTTAATCAATTCTGCAGTACAACCAAAATATAAATCAAGCCAACAACACCGCACAGAATGTGTGCTGTACACATAAGTGATAAAGTAAAAGTGTCAATAAACACGGACTTTGAGAAAAGGAAACTCTCTGCAACCACTTCCTGATGACAATGTCTGTCATCCTGCTTCTCAGTCACCAGGCTTGAAATTGTTTACAGTCTGCCTTGGCACCTTGCAGCCGCCAACTCTCACCCCCGCACCCAGCCAATTCCCCACCCCCACACCTGCCAACACCCCCAACACAACCAACTCTCACCCCCTCACAGCACTCCCTCCCATAGCCAACTCCCCACCTCTCACACAGCTAACTTCCCACCCCCACACCTGCCAACACCCCCAACACAACCAACTCTCACCCCCTCACAGCACTCCCTCCCATAGCCAACTCCCCACCTCTCACACAGCTAACTTCCCACCCCCACACCTGCCAACACCCCCAACACAACCAACTCTCACCCCCTCACACCACTCCCTCCCACAGCCAACTCCCCACCTCTCACACAGCTAACTTCCCACCCCCACACCTGCCAACACCCCCAACACAACCAACTCTCACCCCCTCACACCACTCCCTCCCACAGCCAACTCCCCATCCCTCACACAGCTAACTTCCCACCCCCACACCTGCCAACTCCCCACCCCCACACCTGCCAACACCCCCAACACAAGCAACTCTCACCCCCTCACACCACTCCCTCCCACAGCCAACTCCCCACCTCTCACACAGCTAACTTCCCACCCCCACACCTGCCAACACCCCCAACACAGCCAACTCTCACCCCCTCACACCACTCCCTCCCACAGCCAACTCCCCATCCCTCACACAGCTAACTTCCCACCCCCACACCTGCCAACTCCCCACCCCCACACCTGCCAACACCCCCAACACAACCAACTCTCACCCCCTCACACCACTCCCTCCCACAGCCAACTCCCCACCTCTCACACAGCTAACTTCCCACCCCCACACCTGCCAACACCCCCAACACAACCAACTCTCACCCCCTCACACCACTCCCTCCCACAGCCAACTCCCCATCCCTCACACAGCTAACTTCCCACCTCCACACTTGCCAACACCCCCAACACAAGCAACTCTCATCCGCTCACACCACTCCCTCCGACAGCCAACTCCCCCACCCCCTCACCCAGCCAACTCCTGACATGAGTAGAGTTTTTGAGACCGGACATTTAAAAAGTAGCTCACTTTGGTTTTGGGATTATATGTTATGTGGCTTGCTTCCATGCAGGGGCAGAACATGGAATATGTAGCAGTGCTCTAACTGGTTCATAATATCCATTATGTCTCCTCTAGTGGTTTAATTAAGATTTAAAATTTCCATGCTATTATATGAAAAGAAAAAAAATGCATTAATATCGTGCCTCTCATGATCTGAGGACATTCCAAAGCTTTTCAAAGACAAGTAAATTTGGGGTGTAGATACTGTTGTAATCATAGGAGCAGCATTGAAGGAAGCTATTCAACCCAGCAACTCTGCACTTGCTCTTTCAAAAATAATCTGGTTAGTCCCACTCCTCCGACTCATTCCCCACATCCCTGCAGTTTTCTTTAGCAGCAGGATCTGGTACATTAAGCGTTAATAAGACTGCTTAATGGTATCTAAGCAGTACACAGCATGGTAGCGACAACCCAACAAAACAGTTTTTCTCCTTTCATTTATCCAATTTTCGACAGCTACTATTCAATCTGCATCCAATACCCCATCAGGCAGAGCTTTTCAAATCCTAACCATTTGTTGCGTAAAAAAGCATCTCCTCACATCACCTCTGGTTCTTTTGCCAATCACCATAAGTCTATGTCCTCTGGTTATCAACACTCTGCTGAAAACTGTTTCTCTTCATCTATTCTATCAAAATCCTTCATTAATTTGAAAAACCTCTATCAATTTTCCTCTGTTCTAAAGACAACAGCCCCAGCCTCTCCAGCCTGTCCATGAAACAGTGATCAGTCGTTCTGGAAACCGTTGCAATAAATCTCTTCTATACCCTCTCCAAAGCCTTCATGTCTCATGTGGTGCTCAGAATTGGACACAATGATCCATTTGGATAACCAGCAGTGTTTAATAAATGTTTATCATTACCTTCTGGCTTTTGTACTTGAGGGCCGGATTCTCTGGTCCCGCCAGCGGCACACACGCTGCTGCAGGTTTTCCCGGCAGTGTGGGGTGGCTTCAGTGGAAATTTTCATTGACAACGGCGGGACCAGATGATCCCACTGCCAGTGCATAGCATGAGCCTCCTGCCGCCGAGAAAAACGCCAAGGGGATGCCAAGGAATCTCGCCCAATGTCTCTGTTTATAGCGCCCAGGATCCCATATGCTTTATTGATTGTATTGTTGATCTGTGCTGCTACTTTCAAAGATTTGCGTACAAACTCCAAAATCACTCTCTTCTTGCACCCCCTGTAAAATTGTACCATTGAGCATTGTTCCTAATATAGTATATGCCTCATACCTTTCAGCGCTGAATTTCATCTGCCATGTGTCCACCCATTCCACCAGCCTGTCTAAGTCAAAGAACAAAGAAAATTACAGCACAGGAATAGGCCCTTCGACCCTCCAAGCCTCCGCCGACCATGCTGCCTGACTGAACTAAAACTCCCCACCCTTCTGTGGACCATATCCCTCTATTCATGTATAAAGAACAAAATCCTCTTGAAGTCTATCACTATCTTCCTCACCATTACTATGCTTCCAATGTGCCTTGAACCCCCAATCCACACAGCACCAATGTATATCAAAAACAGCAATCCAAAGGCAGAAACATGGAGAAGATCTCTGTAAACCTGTATAGGAATCATGGTAGCCAAATCTCACAAAATAAGTTTTCATTAACAATGATGTGGTAATCTTGGGTAACCTCGGAAAATATGATTTTAATTACGTTAGCTGAGGGAATCATTATTGGCCTGGACATCAAGGAGAACTCCTCTGCTCTTCTTTGAAATAATACCCCATTATTTACACCCACCTGAAAGAGCAGACAAAGCTTCATTTTAATATCTCATCCAAATAAACAACATCTCTGACAGAGCAGCACTCCCTCAGCATTGCACTGGAGTGTCACAGAGAAGTTGGGCTCAAACCTCTGGAGTAAACTCATGGCCTTCTTCTTTTATTATTAAATCATAGGATGTGGGTGTCGCAAACAAGGCCAACATTTATTGCTCATCCCTAATTGCCCATGAATTGAGTGGCTTGCTAACCCATTTCAGAGTGCAGTTAAGAGACTGGGGTTGCACTTAGGCCAGACCAGGTAAAGCTGGTAGATTTCCTTCCCTAGCATTAGTGAACCAAATGGGTGTTTAATGATAATGGTTTCATGATCATCATTAGTAGATTTTAAAAAAACATTATTGAAGCTTTTTCCCCATTTTTACAAACAACACCATAAAACACTCAAGGGTACAGCATGTTACTTTTCCACATATACAGACCAGCAAATATCATTGCAATTGAATTGGACTATTATAATTTGTTATAATCATTGTAATCAGTGCCTCTCTTCATATGAATAATGAAAGGATGCTTCAGAGTGGGGAATATCAAGGTAACAGGATAAAGCCATGAGCACATGGCACAATGGTCACAGACTCACCTACAGGATAACAAGGACTGGGTTACATAGCATAAGGGAGACCCTATGGGGCCAAATACAACCAAAGCCTAAAACCGCACCCCAAGCAATGAAAGGATACCACTGAAGGAGGGAACCATCAGGATACAATCTCAAACTCAAAACGCAGCATTACAGCATACACTCTCGCACACTAGATAACAGGAGCAGAGTTATACAACCTCATGGGAAGAGGGCAGATAAAACAGAGCCTAGGTAACTAAACCTATCCCCAGACCCCATGAGGAACAGGATACCTTCCATTAGGGAGACCTAAACCTATAATATAATCTCCACACCTTCTAAGTACAAATTTTCAAAATAGCTGCTACCCTTGCCTACACAGCCAAAGAAAGTAAGGGATATTGACACAGATAAAAGAAGAGCCAATATGCCAAGGATACTTGCACCCTGCTTGGGCTCACCACAAAATTAACCTCACTCATCTCCAGCCACACTGGAGCTGCTGCTCAAACCCCACCACCAGCTGGGAAAGTTAACCAATTTTCCATCCAAGGAAACCTCACCAGTCGGAAGAATCATCATCAAGACACCCAAAGACGAGATATCCCAGGGAAAGATACAATGCAAGATGAGTGAAATCCTGTGGGATCAAATATAATAAATTGGAGCCCATATCAGCCCACTGACCCAGATAACTAAAAAGAAACCTCATGGAGAGAAAGGAACATTAAGGTAAAACCACAGGCACAAGACGTGGTCTGATAGTGTACACTCTTCTGTGCAAGACATTAGGAATATAGCCACAAAGCCTCAAAGGAGAAATGCGAAAGTCCAGTATCTGAGTTCACATGCGGGCCCCGCAGACAACAGGATACTACCCGTCCCCCAGTGGAACCTAAACCTCAAGAAGGAGAGTTGTCCAATGTCCTTCATTTAGCATATTCTCTCCAGGGTCCAGGAATGGATAATCAAAGTAGCTACTGCCCTAATCTACCCAGTCAAGATAAACATAGAACAAGGACACAGTTAAAAGAAGGGCTGGCAGATCAAGAGTATTCATGCCACCCCTGGGCTTCAAACAAAACAAACTTCCCCTATCTCCAGTCACACCTGAGACGTTATTTAAGCTCCACCATCAACAGAATTCTGCCCATTTCGCCCCTCCCGCCCCCCCCCCTCCCCAATCAAGGAAGCCTTGACAACAGGGGGAGGAGTTGTCCAGACATCCAGTCAGAATATCTCGTGGGAGAACAAGAGACCCCTCCTCCCAATGAGATGACGTGCTCACCATAAATTCCAGGAGCCAAACTACCAAGTAGCCACAGGAAAATATAGGAAGAGGCTAGACCAAGGATTCCCCAACCACGATTGGGTGTGCATCCAGCTCCAGCTATGCTGGAAGTGCCAACAATAATAAAACCCAATCTTTGAGGATACATGATCTGTCTGTACCTTCATGAGGATTCTTTAACCCCAAACTAACAACAAAAAAAAAGAAAAATGCAACACAATTAGTTCCAAAGGAGCTTTCCTCACCCACTATAGGCGACACAATGGACTTACAAGGCCATACCCACCACCGCTATACCAAACCATGAGCCCACCACCCTGCTGTGGCACAATTCTTATTGTCTATAATTAAAGTAAGGGATGCCATAATATAAACTTCCATTAGAAGATGCCAGGATTACAATACAAAAAGGAATTAATATCACACAACCCTGACACCATACAACCAGCCCAGCATGCTCCCCACTAGAACAAAGGAGATCCATTATCAGACCACAAGCAAAGAGAATATCCATGTATTACAAACACTAGACCCCAGGAATTTAGAATTGACACTGGGCCAGAAGCAGATGAGCAGGCCCTCTGACCCAACCTGCTCCCCCAGTGCCACACAGAAAGACCAAAATTGAATGTAAACATAACACATTTTAAACTAAGGTCTCCCTCGTTCCACCGCTAGAGTATACCAGTGGGTGAATTCCATCATAAATAAATGGATATTCATGGTTTTGAAAGAATAACAGACAACATAAGCCTCAGCACTCATATATCAGACATCCTTGTCAGGGTAAGGCAACATCACAAAATCAGGATTATAATCACAAATTCAGGATTAATGATGAAATTCAGGATAACATAACCATCCACGGAGCTTGAAAAGACAGGATTGTCGAGCAACATCAAGGATCTATCCATTGTTTCACTGAAGCCTCTGCATCTCCGTTGTGTCATCACCCAGAAGACCCTGTGGAGAGAGACCTAGGCCCCGACAGATGGTGAGGTCAATTTGCATATGGCTGCCTCCAGATCACCTTGACGAACACCGAGATCAAGCCAACATAAGACCAGCGATCAGGGCCGATAACCAACCCCAGATCTCAAAGACCAGATATCGTATGCCTCTTCAAACTTGAAACGCCAAGCTTTCAAATTGAGATTACAAAAGTATAGCAGCCAGTTCTTTTTAATTTATTTATTAGTGTGACAAGTCGGCTTACATTAACTCTGCAATGAAGTTACTGTGAAAATCCCTCAAAATCCCTCAGTCACCACACTCCAGCGCCTGTTCGGATACACGGAGGGAGAATTCAGCATGGCCAATCCACCTAACCAGCACGTCTTTCGAACTGTGGGAGGAAACCGGAGCACCCGGAGGAAATCCAGATTGACACGGGGAAAACATGCAGACTCCG
Source organism: Mustelus asterias (assembly GCF_964213995.1). NCBI lineage: Eukaryota > Metazoa > Chordata > Chondrichthyes > Carcharhiniformes > Triakidae > Mustelus > Mustelus asterias. Next base: position 6,983,424 of record NC_135817.1, on the reverse strand, counting down.
CACAGACAGTGACCCAAGCCAGGAATCGAACCCGGGTCCTGAAGCCGTGAGGCAGCAGTGCTAACCACAGTGCCACTGTGCTGCCCAATTCGACTGGGAATTTATCCTCAGCTCCCCTCGGGAAATCGGGCTCACGGACATTACTTCTCTGACTCCATCTCCCCAAATTAGCTAGATGTCCAACATACCATGTAGCAAGATTTCCGAGCACTGAAGGTGAGTTTCCACTGAGGAAACTGCCCATTTGACTGACAGGATTCTTTCCTCCGCTTCATTCTATTTGCTTGTGGATATTTTGCAGTTTATCAATGTTGGTACCAGTGATCTGTGCCAGGGAGTCGAAACCGTCACCTACAACATTACCCACAATGGCAACCATCAGCTCAATGCCTACAACATCGCTAAAGCTGGAGCCCGCTCACCAGCTGAACCACCACTTCAAACAAGGCCCCACCCCAACTGTCTCTGACTGCCTTGATCAAATGAGGATTTTCTTAACTTTATTCAGCTCCCTGTCACCACAACTTAACTAGGATCTCCCAGGAACATAGCATGGGGTATACATTCCAGGATTAGATTATTATGGGTTGTGTCCAGTGACAATACCACTGGTCCATCATCCACTTTTGATCCAGAGGGATTTGGTATCCAGACCAACACCTTAAAAAAAATAAATTTGTATCATGGCAGTTGGTGGGAATATTGTGCAGAATTGGAGCCTTATTTGTCTAAAAGACAATTATGGCACTTCAAAAGAAATGTGATACTACTGTCATTATCAACTTGTAGTCAGATTCCACTCTTTCTTTGCTGACTAATCTAGTGGGCATAGATGACTGCCTGACAGTAAAAGGATTGCAACTGCTCCAGGCAAAACAAGAAGTTATTTACAAGAATCCCAAGAGTGTGTCACATTCAATCTCCATACTGATGAAGTGGAACATTGACAGCTCCTAGACGATGCTGGCTTGTGGTGTTTGACCTGTAATGCAAAGTACATGCATCCAGTGGCTCCTTGAACTCTCTGAGGCATTGTCTCTTCTGTAGAGTTGCCTCTGTTGCAAGTCAAATCAAATGTAATGACACGGAGCATCAGCCTGTTGCTGATGCTGAAGCACAGGAGCCGATATATGCCTGAGGAAGAAGTCAGTGTCAGGTGTTCAAGCAGGCGGTTACCTTTAACATAGAAACATAGAAACTCTACAGTGCAGAAGGAGGCCATTCGGCCCATCGAGTCTGCACCGACCACAATCCCACCCAGGCCCTACCCCCACACATTTTACCCGCTAATCCCTCTAACCTACGCATCACAGGACTCTAAGGGACAATTTTTAACCTGGCCAATCAACCTAACCCGCACATCTTTGGACTGTGGGAGGAAACCGGAGCACCCGGAGGAAACCCACGCAGACACGAGGAGAATGTGCAAACTCCACACAGACAGTGACCCGAGCCGGTAATCGAGCCCGGGACCCGGGAGCTGTGAAGCAGCAGTGCTAACCACTGTGCTACCGTGCCGCCCCAACTTCAGCGAATGAAGTAGGGCTGGACATTCTGCCATAAGGCATTAGAAATCTGTGGTCATGAAGGAGCTGCGTATTTTAAGGCTGGAGTTGTCACTAAACAAAGTGTCCAACATGCACTTATACTCCTTTATCAAACACTTGAAAACACACATTCTGCCAGTTTGGCTACAATAAATTGTAGTACGATGCATGTTTTGTGCAACTGTGCAACTTCCCAATGTAACTCATCTCTGTCCAATAGGTTCTTCAAAACAGCCAATGCACAAACACCCCTTCAGGGACATCTAGGGAGAGAGTTTACCAGAGGGCGAGGTCCTCTCCTAGCTCAGTTTATAATGACTGCAATGAAAGTTTCATGGCTCAGTTATGAACAAAGAAGTATTTACCTTGCACAACCGCTAGAAGAAAACTCAGTACCATTGCTGATAATCAATATTCTACAGTCTATCTTGGAGAAGGTGGCCAATTCCAGGGGTGCTGTAGCATTGACTCTCACAAAGGAATCAATGCCACCAGCCTTTGCAGCTTTGGTGGAAGTTTTGAACATCTGCCAGGCACACTACGGCCTCAAGTCTGTGCTCCATCTTTGGAGGGACAGATGTCACCTTGGAGAACTTGATAGAGGGAATGAGGAGGGGCTTTCAAATATTCACTGATCTTCTGCACTCAGCCCTCCTGCAAATCCCCAGCCTCAAGGGAGACAGTGATAAGACTCAGCCTTGGGTGGATGTAGTAACAGCAGAAGCCACAGCCTCCCAGGTGGTGCTGCTGTTCCATAGAGCAGCTGCCCTCTGATTGGCTGGTAACTCTCAGAATTTCTGCCTCAGGGTCCTTGAGCCCAGGAGAAGGCCGCTTCTGTCTAGTTACGTGTCTGAGCGGCACTTAATATGGTAGGTCTTCCTTAAAAGAGGCGATGGGTGGAGACTCGTGCTGGCTCTCCAGCCAGTGGACAAGATCCCCGTTATTTGCATGAAATGCAGCCATGTGTGTTCAAATCCAATCAATGATTACATTACTATTGGCTGGGTATGCATGGATATCCATATATTAGGACAGTGACAGCAATTCCTGGGCTATTGAAAGGATGTTGATGTTATAAGACTCATCGGATCCTACAGGAGGAGGTGCTTCTGCCCATTGTGCCTGTGCCAGCATATTGAGAGAGCTGCTTCAACTTTTAGGCCTTGCATCCCAGACCACAATAACTTGCCTTGAAAGAAAGTCTCCTTATTGCCCCCAGTTTTTTTGTTGTGAGAAGCTTCTAACTGCTTCCAGTTATCTTACAGCTCATTCCTCGCCTTTGAAAAATATTAAAATAGAAAACCCTATTTGTCTCTCACTGCTGCATTAGCTGCAACAATTTAAATACATTCGGAGAAGAGTGTGGGCCAAATATTGTGTGACCTCAGTGCACAGCATTTCTTCCTAATGAAAGCTATCGCCGTGTGGAAAATAAAATATGATGAAACTCTATAGATCCTTCTAACGCTGTAACAGAACAAAACGAATACAGGGTTGTCACTGATATAATTAATTTCTAATGGTTGGAAGTTATGCTCCCTGCATTACAAAACTGGATGCCATCAAATCTTAAACTGCTCACTAAATTACAGGCAAATATGGAGAGAATCTATGGCCTTTTGTATCGGTGAACAGAATACTGCACCATGGCACTGAACAGGGAGAGAGAGAATAGGAAAATGTCGAGAGTGGAGAGATAGAAAAAGACAAGGTAGAAAATAGAGAGATGGAAAAAGTAAACGTTGAGAGCGAAGAGATAGAAAAGTGTGACATAGAGAGCAGAAAGATGGAAAGGATTGGGTAGAGAACGGAAAGATGGAAAAGGGTGGAGTAGGGAGTAGAGAGATGGAAAAGGGTGGGGTAGAGAGAGGAGAGATGGAAAAGGGTGAGGTAAAGAGCGGAAAGATGGAAAATGTGAGGTAGAGAGCGGAAAGATGAAAAAGGATGAGGTAGGGAGCAAAAAGATGGAAAAGGGTGAGCGGAAAGGTGGAAAAGGGTGGGTTAGAGAGAAGAGAGATGTTAAAGCGTGGGGTAGAGAGTGTGGAGATGGAAAAGGGTGAGGTACAGAGCAGAAAGATGGAAAATGTGGGGTAGAGAGTGGAGAGATGTTAAAGAGTAGGGGAGAAAGAGGAGAAATGTTAATGGGTGGGGTCGAGAGCAGAAAGGTGGAAAAGGGTAAGGTAGAGAGCAGAAAGATGGAAAAGGGTGGGATAGAAAGAAGAGAGATGTTAAAGGATGGGGTAGAGAGTGGAGAGATGGAAAAGGATGCGATAGAGAGCAGAAAGATGGAAAATGTGGGGTAGAGAGTGGAAAGATGGAAAATGTGGGGTAGCGTGTGGAAAGACGGAAAAGAGAGCGGGATGATGGAAGGGTGGGGTAGACAGAGGAGAGATGTTAAAAGGGGGGCAGAGAGCAGAGAGATAGAAAAGGGTGGGGTAGGGAGCATAGAGATATAAAAGGATGAGGTAGAGCATGTAGAGATATAAAAGGTTCAGGTAAGAGAGCAGAGAGATAAAAAAGGGTGAGGTAGAGAGTGGAGTGATAGAAAATTATGAGGTACAGAGTGGAGAGATAGAAAAGGGTGGGATAGAGAGCTGAGAGATAGAAAAGTATGACATAGGGGTTAAGAGATGAGAAAGAGTATGGTGGAATGTGGAGAGATAGAAAAGTGTGAGATAGAGAGCGAAATGATGGAAAAGGATGAGATAGAGAGTGGAATGAATAAGGATCGGTTAAGGGACAGAAAAAAGGGAGTTGGAATAAAAGGATTATTTTCAGGTTGGCACTCAGTAACGAGTGTGGGATTGCAAGGATCAGTGCTTTAGCCCCAGCTATTTATCATTTATATCAATGGCTTTTAAAAGGAAATGTATATATAAGATTCTGATGATGCAAAGTTAGTTGCGAAATTAAGTTATGAGGAGGATACAAAGAGATTACAGGGGGATATAGACAGTTTAATTGTGTGGGCAAGAATTGTTAAGTTGTCCATTCTGGTCAGGGAAATAAAAAAAAACAGAATAAATGGTCACAGACTGGGAAATGTTCGTACAGGGTGTGCTCTACATGAATCAGAGTTAGCATGCAGATACAACAAGCATTTAAGAAAGCAAATTATATAAAAATAGAAAATGCTGGAAATATTCAGTGAGTCTGGAGTTCCCTGTGCAGGGAGGCCAGACAATCGCACCCTTGGTCTCTTTACCCAAGGGTAGATATATTTGTCTTGGAGGAAGTGCAACAAAAGTTCATTAGACTGATTACTGGGATGAAGTTGTCCTGTGAAGAGAGATTGAATGGCCTAGACCCATATTCCCTAGAGTTTAGAAGAATTAAAGGTTATGTCACTGAAACATGTAGGGTGTGATTCTCCAGCTCCGCACACTCATGCACAGGTTGCTTGGGGCTACACAGAACCAGTGAATCACAGGGGAAGTCCATTTAGCGCTGGGGGAACCTCCTTTAGGAGTTTTCCATCCCCGCTGCCTGACGTAATGTCGGTCCAGCAAGGGTGTGAACCAGAGTAGCATACTTAAATCCTCATTTAAATATGCTCTGTCAGTTTTAAGATGTATTCTTCCTGTTCCTGGGATTCTCTGACATTGGGAACCCGATGCGAATCACTACTGGTTCCCAAAAACAGAAACCAGTCGTGATGGCCACACCGGGGTGGGGGCCTCAGAGGCCATTGAAGCCCCTGGGTAGTGCCCTGGCGCTTGGCATGCTGGCATTGCCAGGTTGGCATTGCCAGGGTGCTATATTAGCTGTGCCAAATTGGGGGACCTGAAAAGAGGGGACTTGTGGGGGACATAGGAGAGGCCTAAAGGGAGGGGCCCAAGGGGGGACCTTTGCGGACCCCATAGTGAGGTGTCGCTCACTTGTGGGGGAGGTTTGGTTCCAGTGAGTGGGGGAGGGGGGGGGGGGGGCTTGATGCCAGCGAGTGGGGGATATGGTTATAGCCAACAAGGGTTTGTAGGATTGTCTGGAAATTGGGTTGCTGTTTTTCAAGGGCACCCCGATCTCCGTTAGGTCTTCACTCCAAATAAAATTCTCAGCGTGGGTAAATTGTGAACTCAATCGCACCATCGCCCCCAGCGAATCTCACCAGTTTTCCCCATTGGGGACAACACTTACATTTCTTTTTGGAGAATTCTGCCCATAAAATCCTTGATCAGGTGAAAGTAGGGAGGATTTTTCTCCTGGTTGGGGAATCTAGAACATCATGCAACAGTCTCAGGAAAAGGGATCAGCCATTTAGGACTAAGCTGAGAAATTTCTTCATTCAAAGGTGAATCCTAAATTTATGTAAATGTTGGTATTGTGCTCACTCAAGGCAGAGTTCAACTGACTTTTAGATTCTTCTGAAATCAGGATATGGGGATAGTGCAAGAAAATGGAGTTGAAGTTGGTGATCAGTCATAAACCTATTGACTGTGGAAGCGAAGCCTTGAAGAAATGATTGGTTTATTATTGCTCCTATTTCTAATGTACATATATTGTTATGTTCTCATGTCACATTACGCCATTTTGGGGAAGAACAGTGCATGAACAAGTCAAGTCCCCTCAGGCTTACCCTCATTTGTCTCCTTTCTCTGCAGAAAATAATTTTTGTAACTTGTAACAGAAGTTATGTGATTATCATGCAAATGCATGGCATAATGAACATCTTTGACACCATCCAATCTTAAGCAATCCATTCACAAGCCCCTTGTGACTTACAGAGGACTCTACACTAGTTGAAGTAAATTGCCAGTTCAAGGTTACAGCAACTGTTAGCATCTTCTAAAGTCCCAATGGGTCTCAATAAAAGTTATTTACGCGAATATTCAAAGGCAGTTAATGTCTCAATCCATGTGGAACGAATCCTTTTGTCACATTACCTCATTAAAACAACACATTTTTAATCAGTTGTAGCTTATTACGATCCTTTCCTGATGTACTGTCGCTTGGAAAATTAGTTTGAGTTAATCCAGTATATTCGACAGTCCGAAAAAGAAATCATTAACTGAGTCTTTGTAAATATGCAAGAGATTTTAAGGGTCTTCTTTCCAGCTACCCACCCATATGTTTTCCACTGGGCAATTTTATATGTCAGCTTGGTTTTTCAGTCATGAAGGCTTCACAGCAAAGCTTAATTACTCATGAATTTGAGCACAAATCGCTGAGCAGTATTCAAAAGCAGTTTAATCTTCTGTACTTCTGCCCCAGCCTAGGGTCAGTGACCGTTGCAGCATTCTGGCTAATACTTTGACTCAGTACAGACAAGGGGTTGACTGAAATTTATAGGTCAGAGCATTACATTTATTAATTGAAAGTTCAATGCAGGTTGGGGGAAGACTTAACAGCATTTTGCTAAAATGAGGAAGAGCTTTGACAGGGTGAAGAATAAAGATTACGAAGTTGATTGAGTTCGCTTTCAACTCATATTAACAGGGCAGTAATGGTCTCAGAACAGGCATCGTAACCGCCGGCAACATGGCTGCCACCATTTTAAGAAGAGGTCTTCCTCTGAGTAACCAAAGTACCCCTGCCTATTTCAGACAACTTTGTTTTAAGAGTGACTAAAATAGTCACAGCTATTAACATTTCTGGTTAGTCTAACTGGTAATCATAATCCCACTGATTAGAACATGGTACTTTCTGGAGGGGGTGGGAGATTCAAATGTATCGATGTAGAAATTTAAGCAGAAAAAAACCCAGCTTCTTGTAGATCACAAGTGAAAATTTAGAGGAAATGGCTTGAAAAAAATCTGCTGCTCTCTGAAGTGAAATGAGCTCCATTAAGTTAAAGTGTACAATGAGATAAATACAAATGGATCTAGGCATACAATAGTATGACCTTTAATGGCACAAACTAGTAGCGCATTAGAAACAAGCATCCCCTGTGTGCACCTTGTCGCTGGTGATCAGTCCCACTGCCATCTTATGATGACTCAGTCTGTCAGTTTGAAATCTCTTCTCTCTGCTGGCGTATTTCCCTTCTGCCAGTCTTGCTGGTGATAAGTGAGCCATGAATAATGTCAACAGAGAGCTGCTTTAACCAATACAGACAGCAGCAGGACAAAGATATTGGCAGAGTTGGAGAACTACAGTAAAAAGACGCAGCCCTCCTTTTGAGAAGGCAAGTCATCTGTAATTATTTTTGAAATTGGGCAATGTGATCTTTCAAGCAAAATGTTAATTGCTCCCACTAACAAATGTCAGCAAGTATAGCCTGAGAATAACTGAGAATTAGCAGCTCCATGAAAATCCAACAGGGCAAGGTGCATTTCTAGCCAATGGGCTGAATTACCACTGTGTAAAATTAGCAAGGAACATGAGACGCAGTGGAATTCTTTCATCTGCTTTTTTAAGGATCTATGAGGGGAACTTTTGTGTTTTTAGCATGAAATTACAAAGGATCTCCAAATCTTGCTCACAGAAATTTGAGAGATTTGCTTGTATAGAAGACAATGTAAAAGGTTGACAATGATTGAAAAGATTGTAATCAGATGTGGGAATCTGAGAGCCAAACTATCACTTGCGGTCTCAGGTACTTAATGGGTTGAAAGCACACCCTGCATTATTAGTAACAAACACAACAGTACATTCATATGAAATGAATAGGTACGAAAATGCATGAAAATGTTTAATAAGGTAATGTCAGAGATCGTTGGGTACCAGCAACCTTAGGCACGCTTAGTCGACCCACATCACAAACAGTGCTGGACACCATGCATCCGATGCAAGGTCTTTAATTACTTGTGTACAAGGAGAACTCCCCTCCCTCCATCAAAATGGCTGGAGTAGTTCTGAAGTTACAGAGAAACAACTCAGCAGTTATAGTCAATTACAGCGAATCAGGAACAAGAGATTTTTCACATCTTTCATTGACATATATATTTGCCAATTAAATCCTGGCTTTTCGCTCTTTCTCATTCGATGAAAAATTGACTTCTACTAATCCTTCATTTGCATAGCATATCCCCATATCTTGCCTTTGGTACCTGTTATGGAAAAAATCTGGTTTTGTTCACCCTTCGATAAAGGTCAAAAAGCAGAATGTTTTGAGGCCTAAGCAAGGAAAAGATTAATCCAAAGCAGACAGGCTCCCTTGAAGGTCTGCAGATAAAAACATTCTCGCAAGCTGTTAGAGAAGGCATGATTTTTCCTTCCAATATGAGCATTTTAACTTCCACAGTGAGACCATAAGATGGAGGAGAAGTGGGGTATTTGGCCCGAGTGTGCTCTGCCATTAAATTAGATCATGACTGATCTGATGTGATAATCCTCAACTCCACTTTCCCTCTTATCCTTATAACCCTTGATTCCTTTACTGATTAAAAATCTGTTTATCTCAGCCTTGAACATACTTAATGACCCAGTCTCTGCTACCCTCTATAATAAAGAGATCCAGAGATTCACTACTCTCTGAGAGAAGAAATTCCTCTTCACTTCTGACCCCCTTACTCTGAGATTATGCCATCTGAGCCTAGACTCTCCTACGGGGGAAACAACCTCAGCATCTTTCCTGAGAATCCTATATATCTTAATAAGATCGCCTCTCAATCTTCTAAACTCCAATGAGTACAGACCCAACCTACTCAATCTCCCTTCATAAGAAAATCCCTTCATACCCGAGATCGAATATAGTGAACCTTCTCTGGACTGGCTCCAATGTCAGTATATCTTTCCTTCGATAAAGAAACCAAAACTGTCCACAATATTCCGGGTGTGGTCTACCAAAGTGCCTAACTTCACATTTTCCTACATTAAATTCCATCTGCCAAGTTTTTGCCCATTCACTTGGCAAACAGTCCCACAACAACAATCGCACCAACCTGGGTTATGTGCTTCCATCTCTGGAGTGAACTTTAAAACCACAACTTTCCAACTCAGGGGTAGGAATCAATGCTGACACTCATTACTACTGATACACTCCTTGACAATTTGTTCAGCATAATAATTCTTATAGAAAAACATCATTATTGTGATCTATATCACAGAGGGATATCATCCTTTGATATAAAATACTCATATAGAGGAATATCATTCGAGATCCTGCTGTTCATGCCAGGGGTTTGTTGCTAGTTTCCCTATGGGCCCAGGAAACCTGACCTACAGGTATTAAGACCAAATGCTAAGTTAAATTGGAGCCCCTGCAGTCCTCTTAAAATATTTCACTGACCAAAAGGGGATTAGTTATCTGTTCGCAAACCGCCGTGTTAAAAGTAGAAGTGGATGCGTTGCCGATTTTTGTTTTTGATCCCTATCCACCTGACTTGTTGAGTGCTCGCAACATTTTCTGTACTTTCCATCATTGTCTGTGCTTTGTCTGTGTTTGCAAACGTCTGTGCTTTTCAGAGAATAATTAGTCTTACAGGTAATGCAGTCTTGACGTGCTGCAATGATGGTCTCATCACTTGTCTTTCAAATAAGTTGGATTTTGTTTTGATCGGTAGCTGAAATTGTTTTTTTCAAATCTCGTGGTTGGATGTGGAATCTGACTGAGAAGCTGTATGTTGAGAACTGGAGAGTGTTTGACCATTGTGGGTTAGAGGTAACTTGGCAATATCATGGTGAATCTTTTAAGACAATTATTGACTTACCTAAAACAGAACAGCTTCTATTGAATACTATCAATTTTTTATACATTTTTGGCCTGTGCTTAAACAACAGACAACTTGCCAACAGTTCCACTCACCCGTGGCTGAGGGAAAATCCCCAGACTAACAAGATAGACTGAAATGTATTTCCTACATTAACAACCTTACACCTTAGCAAGCATTCTTTCTGGTTGTATCACAGCTTGGTATAGCTCCTGCTTTGCCCAAGACCGCAAGAAATTGCAATCGTGAATGTAGCCCAATCCATCACCCAAACCAGCCTCCCATCCATTGGCTCTGTCTACACTTCCCGCTGCCTCGGAAAAGCAGCCAGCATAATTAAGGACCCCACGCACCCCAGACATTCTCTCTTCCACCTTCTTCCGTTGGGAAAAAGTCTCCACGTACCAACCGACTCAAGAACAGCTTCTTCCCTGTTTTTGAATGGACCTACCTCGCACGAAGTTGATCTTTCTCTACACCTTAGCTATGGCTGTAACATTACAATCTGCATTCTCTTGTTTCCTTCTCTATGAACAGTATGTTTTGTCTGTATAGCGCGCAAGCAACAATATTTTTCACTGTACACTAATACGTGACAAGAAGAAATCAAACACTTCAAGATACTTAGTTTGCTGAAAGCACATTGTGATACCTCAAGGCCATGAAAAATGCGAGATCCATGCAAGTCTGTCTTTCTTTCATGATCGCTTTCGTTCTATAGTTCTCTAGTCTAGGCCGGTGTTTTTACCCTACTTGAGCCTCCTCCCTCCCTAACCGCCTTTTCCCACTCTGCTCCCATATCTCTCCACTCCTTTTGCTTTTATGTCTGCATCAAACTTTCCTTTAAATATATCAAAGCAATGATCTTCAACCATTTCCTGTGACAGCAAGTTCCATATTAGCTTCAGTCTTTCTTCTTCCACATAAAAGGTTTTTCTGCAGGTACCCACGTATGTGCCCTAGTTATGCCTATCTTTTTGTGGGATATGTGGAACATCCTTGTTCCAGTCCTACTCGGGCCCCTCCCCAACTCTTGTTCCTGTATGTCAATGACTGTAGCCACTTCCTGCTCTTGCCTGGAACTGGAAAAATGTATCAATTGTGCTTCCAATTTCCATCTTTCTCTCATCTTCATCTAGTCTTTCTCCAACACTTCCCTTCCATGCCTTGGCTTCTCTGCTTCTATTTCGGGGTATGGACTATCAACTAATATTCAATACAGCTCACTGACTACCACAGCTACACCTCCTCACATTGTGCTTTCTGTAAGAACTCAATTCCATTCTCCCAATTTCTCTGTCTCCGTTGCATCTGTTCTGTTGATATTACCCTCAACAATAGCATTTCTGACACACATATAAACATATGAATTAGGAATAGGAATAGGCCACGCGGCCTCAAGCTTGCTAAGGCATTCAATAAAATCATGGTTTATTGGATTGTGGCCTCAACTTCACATTCCGCCTATCCCAATAACCTTTGATTCCCTTGGTAGTCAAAAATCTACCCTTCTCTGCCTTCCAAAATTCACCTACTCTGCCTCCACTGCTTCCTTGGGAAAAGAGTTCCAAAGACTCTCAACCCTCTGACAGAAAATAATTCCTTCTCATCTCAGTCTTAAATGGGAGACCCCATGGGGGCGATTCTCCCAAAAAATTCTAAGTGTTGAATTCACAGGAAAACAGGAGTAATTCACGCTGGTTTTTTCAGTGGGAGTTCAGACTAGAATCTCCCATACTCCATGCAAGGGAGAGGCCACCAGCATGAATATCATTAAATTTCAGGAGGCGGGGCCTCTTCACGGCAGGAGGCTGAAACCAGCGGGCCTCTGCGCATGCGCAGTGCTGCCCCCCAACCCCCCATAGCCCGATTGCAGTCTCTCCAACCATTCCCAGGCTCCCCCCCCCCCCCTCCTCCGTCTGGACTGCCCCAATCTCCAACCCCCCCCCCCCCACTCCTCCCCGGGTGATCCCCTCCCCCCAGCCCACCATGATGACTGGTCTGCCTCTTTCCCCCATCGATCCCCATGCAGATTTGCAGCGGGTCCCCCCACCCCCACCGATTCCCCCCAACCCCGGCCCCCACCAGGTTCTGCCCCCTATAGGCCTTGGCACTGCCCTATCCCCGGTGGATAGTGCCAAGATGCCCCCCGGGCAGGGACACTTTGGGAAATGCCAGGGGGTACAGGCTACCAGAGTGCTAATGCCCAGGGGGCACCACCTCCCCACCCGATCATCTGGGGGGCCCCCCCGATTGCCCTCCTTCACTCCAGCGGGGTCGTCCCGATAGTTCCCCGAAAGTGGGGACCTACTGTTAGAGTGAAATAGTCTGGCGGGGTGGGAGAGGCTAGCGGACCCAGAGAATTCAGTCCCTGGCCCGCTAATCACATTGAGATAACTTTAGAAATAGATGTAAATTACTTACCTGCTGTTCCCACTGGTTTCCAGCACGGACATGAAGATGTCAGAAATCCGGCGCTGGGAGATGCGCACACGGAATGAACACATGCGTGAATCCCATGCATGCCCTGACACAAGATTCTCCCACCACACTGCGCTAGAAACTCTGTCCCCTCGTTGTAGTCTCTCCCACAAGGGGAAACATTCTGTTAACTGTCAAGTTGCTTCAACATGTCCACCTCTCAATCTTCTAAATTCCAATGGATACAGGCCCAATCTGTCCAAACGTTTCGCGTAAGTTAACCCCTCACCCCATCCTTAATATCATTTATTCCTCATTCCTCAACCAAGGATTCCCCTGCACTGTGCTTGAAGAGTCCTCAACCGTGTCTGACTCATCACCTTCACTTCTGCCCTCACCCCTTCCCCTCCCTCCCAGAACCACAATCGGATTCCCTTGGCATGGAGATTAAAGTGACCAGGCCGCTTCAGAATTTTCACAGCTGACAGGCAGGAATGCAGATACTGATCACAGGACTGCCTGAAATCACCATGCTCGGAGTGATCTTCATGTCACCATGGCTTAGAAGGGGCAGTCCTGCCATGACACCCTCATTCTGGTGGAGAGTGGCAAGGTCCACCCCTTGCCCCCAGTCTGAATCCACCCAAACCCCAGGACTCTTGAGGGACCCTTCCTCTGCAGCCTGGCAGGAGCAGAGGGGCAAATGGCCACTGGACCTACCACCTCGAGCCTCCTTGGCACCCAAGGTGCCAGTCCAGGGTGTGAGTGCCAGGGGGCAGTGCACTGTTGGCACTGCCAAGGTGCCCTACCTGAAGGGAGGCTGTGTGGGGCGGAGGGGGGGGGGGTGTCAGAGGGGGAAGGGAGCTGTGTGGGGAGATCTGAGGAGGAAAGGGGCTGAGTGAAGGGTCTGCGGAGGAAGAGGGCTGTGTGGGGAGTCCGAGGCAGAAAGACGACTGTGTGGGGGGGTGGGGGGGAGGGGTTTGTGGTGCTGGATGGGGAAATAGGGTGACCCCCATGCTGGCATGGTGTGTGGTGGGGGGTGACCTGAGATTTGAATGATGGGGGAGGATGCCCCTCTTTGCTAAGGGGTCGGTGGTACTCACTTGGACCTTTGAGGTCCAGCATGCCATGTCCCTGCTTGTGGGAAGCAACCGAAAAGCCGGCCCCGTGTCGTTCCCACTGGCAGGCCAGGTGATTGGTGGGAGACTGGTGAATTGGATGTCAAAACTGCTAATTACATTCAAATTAGTGAGTCTGCAAAACTGTTTTGGATGGGAACCCAATCAGGGTTAATCCCAAGCACCCTCATCCCTGTTGGGAATCCCGATTATTGGCTGACGCCCCATTCATCGGGGCATTGGAATTACCGCTGGCCATCTGAAGAGGATAGAGAATCAGGCCCATTGATGTAAAGTGACCAAGGCTAGGGACTGAATATTCAAAGGCATTTGACATTTCAGAAAGATAGGAACAAAGGAAAAGTAGGTGAGGTAGTTCTATTATAAAAGATTGAGATTGAGGAATAGTGAGAAATGATCTTGACTCAGACAATCAAGTCACTGATGGGAGTAATTAATTTCCCCTCCTAACAGTAACTATACTATTGAACAGGATACATATCAAGAAATAATAGGGGTTTGGAAAGTAAGCTATTCCACTGATTTTCAGCAATTTTAATCATTATATAAATTGGACAAATCAACTTGACAAAGGTAACATAGAACAGTACAGCACAGAACAGGCCCTTCTGCCCACGATGTTGTGCCGAGCTTTGTCTGAAACCCAAATCAAGCTATTTCCTCCCTATCATCCCGAAGTACTCCATGTGCCTATCCAATAGCTTCTTAAATGTAACCTTGAAGATGAGTTCATAGAGAAGATTCTGGAGAGTTTCTTATACAATATGTTCTGGAAATAACCAAGGACCAGACTAGTTTAGACCTGGCAATTAATAAGGAGACAAGGTTAATGAATGAATGGGTAGAAAAGAATCCTCTCCGTAAGAGTGAACATAACATGAAAGAATTTCACTTTTAGTTTGAGAGTGAGGAACTTTAACCTGAAATATGTGTCTTAAATTTAAATGTAAAAGATTACTAAGGTATGAAGACAAAGTTGGCTAAAGTGGAATGGGAAAATAGGTCAAGAGGGAAGTAGTGGCAGATATTTAAGGAGGTCTCTGAGCTCCGAACTGCAGGGTGTCAGGGAATAGGAGAGTACCCGGACTTTGCACTGGGAGGCAGTCACACCCCTTAGGTTAGGTAGAACTTTAGAGTTTCCCATGGTCAGGTACAAGAGAGTATGATTGTGAGTTATGCAGGAATGGGGATCTGATAGGCTATGCTGGAGGAGTCTCAGCCCTTTATCCTACAGGCACAGGGTACATGTTACGTGTGAGGGTGAGTGTAAGGACTGCAGGATGTTTGGACAAACCATAGCACCATGGTGCAGGAAGCCATTCAAGTGAGGGGAAGTGGTAAGGAATGTGGCTGTAGCCGTGACTGGGAGCTCTGAAGGTTATGTTGCCGACTTGGTGCCAGGGTTAATGACCTCACTTGTGGCTAGGGAAGAACTTGGAGTGTGAAGTGGGGATGGTCCAGTTGTCATAGTCCACATAGGAAACAACAACATTGCTAGAAAATAGAAATGATGCTCTACTGTGAGCATTCAAGTAGCAAATGTTCAAATTGAAAAGGGAAGTCCCATAAGTAATAATCTCTGAATTGTCAGCTGAGCCGTATATCAATTGACATAGGGATAAACAGATTAAGGAATGGTGAGGGAGGAAGGGGTTTCACTTCTGATACTGGCACGCACACTGGGGAAGAGGGAGCCATTCTGTTGAGACAGGTTCCACTTAAACTCGGCTGGAACCAGTGTCCCATGAACCAAATAACTGGAAGAGTAGACAAGATTTTAAACTAATAAAATCAGGGAGGATGGGGGATGGTGTCAAGGTGGGAGGATTCAGGTGAGGGTAAATTCAAAAGCAACAAAGGAAATATCAAGGGCCAGATTTTCTGATCCCACCCACAGCTGGGATTCTCCGGTCCCGCAGCAGTGAATGGTGATTTGGCTGAGCTCCAAAATCTCCATTATCGCTGGCAGCGGCAGCAGGGCATGAATGGCTGGAGGATCCCTGCCCAAATCTCCTGAGCAGTGCAGTGTTTTAGATAAAGCTAAGCGGAATGGGCCAGGAAGGAACAGACAGAGCAACATGTGTAATTGAGCATGAGGGACCAAGGTCAGGTCAGTGATAATTAGAAAATATCAAAGCTGCAGGCATTATATCTGAATGCACGGAAAATTCACAACAAATTGAATGAAATAATAGCACTGACAAATGAATAGATTTGATCAAATAGTCACCATGGAGACAGGGTCGCAAAGTGACCAAGGATGGGAATTAAATAGTGCAGGATATTGAACATAGGGATAGAGAAAATGGAAAAGGAGGATAATAAAAGATTACGACAGTGACAAAAAAGGTTCATAGCTCAAAAAGGCAAAATTGGGATCAGTCTGGGTGGAGCTAAGAAACCATTGGTGAGAGTTGTTTATTGGTGATTGCAATTTTGGGAGGATTTATCATAGGGAACCTAAATCTTCACAAAGACTGACAAACCAAATCTGCAGTAATAATGTGGAGGACAAGTTCACAAAGTGTATACAGAGTAGTTTTCTGGATTTAGTATGTCAGGAAATGAACTAGCGAAGAGGTTATTTTGGATCTCATATAGTGCAATAAGAACAGTTAATGAATAACCTTGTAGTAAAAGGGGCCTCTAGGGAAGAGTGGCCATAATATGATAGAATGTTATATTGAGCTTGAAAGTGACTTAGTTAAGTCCAGGGTATTACATCTAAACAAAGCAAATTATGAAGGGTGAGTTGGCTAAGGTAAATTAGGAAACTACATTAAAAGATATAATAATAGGCAAACAATAGCTGGTATTTAAATAATATTTTTTAAGGGACAAAAATTCCACAAAAAGTAATCCAAGTGAAGCTGACAAGAAGAGTTAAAAATAGCATGAATAGAAAATACTGTAAATGGAGGAAATTTGAAATAAAAACAGAAATATTAGTCTTCGAGAAGGTGGCAGTGAACTGCCTCTTGAACTGCTGCAACCCATGTTGTGTAGGTACACCCACACTGCTGTTAGAGAGGGAGTTTCAGGATTTTGACTCAGCAATAGTGAAGGAACGTCGATACAATTCCAATGTACGTATGCGTTAACTGAACCTAATTGATGTCTTGTTTCATGTTTGACCCTAAACTGAGATTTTCATGCCTCATTGTGTTTCTTTCAAGATTACCTGTATCTACCGGAATCGCCCCCAACCTACTTCAGACTAAAAGTGGCTTGGAGGGGAACTTCCTGATGGTGGTGTTCCCAGGTATCTGCTGACCTTGTCCTTCTAGATGGTGGCAGATGTGGGTTTGGAAGATGCTGCCTAAGAAGCCTTGTTGAGTTTCTGCAGTGCATCTTGTAGATGGTACACACTGCTGCCACTGTGTGTCAGAGGTGGAGGGAGTGAATATTTGTGGATGTGGTTCTAATCAACTGAGCTGCTTTGTCCTGGATTGGTTAAACTTCTTGAGTGTTGTGGCTGAAAATAAAATCCAATTTTATGGATTGTATTTTAATTCAAACATGGATCTGTAGCAGATGAAAATGGATAAGTAACATTTCTAGCTAATTATAGGCAAGAAACTTCTAAAATGGGATTGTCAAACAGAAATAAAGTCAAAATGATAAGAGAATGGGGAAGAAGAAGAAAGAAAATGTCCAGTTTTAATGAATGCATAATCAAAATGTCAGACACGCCAGGTTTACTGTGGATGAATTTGTTTGACATAAAATCAACACAAGAGGAAAGAAAGCGAGCCAATTAACTGTGGTAACGGAACCATTTCACCCACCCAATAAATGCACAAGTCTGTAGGCAAATATTCCATCAAAAATGTGAGGTTAAGTTTCTTATAAGCCCAACTTAATTCCTTAATAAAAGAAAGATCATAAAAGATGAATTGATTTTTGCTGTGTACCGACCCCCAATGAGACCATCAACATTTGAGAGAAAGGAATCCCCAAGATGCCAATGTAATGAAAATGTTGGGCAAGATGCACTTTGTAAAGCTTTTAGGGCAACAATCAAACCAAAGTCAACGGGAGCAATTCTCCCAGCTCGCTGCACTGCTTTTGTAGCAAAGCGGGTCAGGAGACTCGAGCGGCGGCCGTTTCACGGATTTCCCACTGGACGCCATGGCCTCCCTGCGTCTCCAGCAGCCGGATTTCTGGTGCCTCCAGCTCCATGCCAGAAATTGGCGCAGAGCTGAATAAATTATTTAAAATCTAATTTAAATAGCATTAGTGGGCCCGGGACTGAAATCTCCTGGCCCGGTAGACTCTCCCCCGACCCCGCCAAGCGTTGTTCACTCCAGTGGGGTTTAATATACCGCCCCACTTGCGGGGAGCTGGTGGCCCAACCCCGCTGGAGTGAAGGGGGCAATCGAGGTCCCCCAGAGGGTTGGCCGGGAGGGGGGGGGATGCACCTGGGCATTGCCACCTTGTCAGAGCCAGCCTGGGCCCCCTGGCACTGCCCAAGGGGCAATGTGCCAATGCACAGGTGGCATCTTTGTACTGCCCACCAAGCATAGGGCAGTGCCAAGGGGCAGGGCCTAATTGGGGCAGGGCCTTTGGGTGGCAATTGGTGGGGGTGGGGTGTCCGCTGCCACTCTGCACTCGGCCTGAGTGACAGAGGGAGGGATACCAGCGATCGAGGCGGGCCGGGGGGTCAGTGATGGGGGGTTGCTGTGTTGGTCAGTGATCAGGAGGCCAGCAATGCGGGGCTACTGCGCATGCGTCAACCTCGGCACTGACAGATCGGCATATATGCAGTGGCCTGTTCTGCGCTGTGCTACTGGCCTCTCCAGCGGGAATAGTTCCGGCCCAATGAATTTCAGCATGATTCATGCCGAGGCTCTCTGCATTGCCCAGAGTGTGGGAGATTAATCTTAAAACTCCCACTGAAAAAAACAGCGGGATTTACTCCAGTTTCTAAGCGAATTCGACACTTAGAATTTTTTTTAGGGGAATAGCCCCCAACCTACTGCAGACTAAAAAGGTAAATTTCACTTTAAATAGTCCATACCACAAAGATACACCTCATGTTTTTACAAGTGCTCGCATCACTTCCCAGTTTTCCAGAGGTACTCAGAATGTTTAAAGGCTTTAAATTCTGTGCCATCAGGACTGTCGTGAGCCTAGGTGGGGAGGTTCTGCAGGGGTGCATCGTTTGGGTGGTGTCTGTATCCAGGGACTTGAGGTGCTTTCACCACAGCCATATTCCATCCGAAGTCCCTGGATACAGTCACCAAAAGGCCAAATCCATTGAGTGGGAAGCTGGAAATCCTACTACAATCCTGTCTCCATGACTATTTGATCAAATCTATTCATTTCTGTCACTGCTAGTATTTCATCCAATCTGTTGAGATTGAATGTGGTGCCACATTTAGCACCACGTGCAATCTCAACAAATTGGATGAAATGAATTTGGGGGGGATGCCTCCTGGGCATTGCCACCTTGTCAGAGCCAGCCTGGGCCCCCTGGCACTGCCCATGGGGAAAAGTGCCAATGACCAGGTGGCACCTTGGCACTGCCCAACTGAGCATAGGGCAGTGCCGAAGGCATGCCAAATGAAATCTCAATGGATTTAGCCCTCGAGATGCTTTCACTACAGCCATATTCCATCCTAAGTCCCTGGATACAGTTAACACCCAAACAATGCACCCCTGCAGAACCTCCTCAACTAGGCTCACAAAAGTCCTAATAGTTGCCTCTGGAAAACCTGAACTAACAGTAGTGGTGGTCATGTCCAATCCAAAATCTCTGCTCTCTGTCCTTTCCAAAAGCACAACATGCTTAGTAATACAGTCCCTGCTCTATTCTTCTCAAATGTTGTCTTCTTAAAGTCTTCTCCCTGCTTCTTCACCAGGATCTATTCTGAACTCTTCTGGGACTGTCCATAATTCGATATCTTAATTAGCTGTCTGTTTACACTTCGGCTTGTAATTTTCTTCTTCATAGCCACCTTAGATCCTATGGCTGAGATAGACAGATTTTTAATCAGTAAGGGAATCAAGCATTATGGGGATAAGGCAGGAACGTGAAGTTGCGAATTATATCAGATCTGCCATGATCTCGAACAGTGGAGCAGACTTGATGGGCTGAAAAGCCCACTTCTGCTCTTAGGTCTTATAAGGGATGTATATGATAATTTAAATTGTAAGCGAGAATTGATGTTACTGTTATTCACACAGAGAAATATTGAGGATATAGCAAGAAATATAGAGAATTAGAACAAGACAGTAAGACAAACCAGAGCACATCGAGAATGTGCAAGAAATGAACACAGGTGAATATCACTATCTTAACTCATTCTGCTTTTATCAGCAAAGGTCAAACTTGTACTAAACAAAAGAGAAACAGGAAAAGAGGAGCAGAACAAGTGGGAAGCAGTGGAAGCCTCCGATTGCGCAGAATTCTGAAGAAAGGAACTAATGAAGAGGCTTTGAAAGGCATGGGGTGAAAGTGAGAACATGAGGAATAGAAGTAGGCCATTCAGCTCCCCGAGCATGTTCCACCATTCAATTAGATCACTACAATCTGTACAATGACTTTATTTATGCACCTTATCCATCAATAACATTAGTTAACACAAACCTCGCAATCTCCATCAATCAACTTAACATCCTTTCAGAGGGGAAATTTCCAGATTCTCTTTACCCTTTATGTGAGAAAGTGCTTCCTGATTTCACTCATAAATGGCTTGGTTCTAATTTTAAGATCATGCCCTTCTGTTCTGGCTTCCTTGTTAGAGGAAATACTTGCTCTACATATATCCTATCAAATCATTTTCTGGAGTAATTCAGCCAAACGCCAGTTTCCTATCACCAACAGCTTTTATGGTTACCAAAGAGAAGGGCCATGCCTGCAGCTTACAACAAGGCAGTCTTCACCTTGTTAGGGACTAGATCAGAAACTCAAGGGTATATTGTGAAGTTAGCCTAGAGCCCAATCTCTTTGATTTTGGCATTGGAACGAGCATGAGGTTTCACTCCAGGTATGATTCGATTGACCCACTAGGAAGCTTTTATTAAAGCAAACTTTATTTAACAACACAGTTAAAATATAACAAAAAGAATTAGCATAACTTGAAATACTTAAACGTGACAAGGTATAATCCTTAACAGCTAACCATCTCTATAGTTCCAATTTAAGCAATATATCCACAGACATACATCCTTCTTTGGAATCATTTAACACAAAACACAGATACACTCACGTGGGTGCTACGCTTCCAGCCTTTTAACCCCTCCAGACAGACACAGAAGGACACCTGTCTTCTGACTCTCAGCAGCCTCCAGAGAAAGATCCATCCCCAAACAGTAGAACTTCAGAGAAAGAAACCCATTTTCTAGCAGATTCTAGTCTCCAAATCAAGAGAAAGACAGAGACACACAGAGAGCTTATTCGCTCTAAAGATCCCAAGGAGCACTGAGTTTATTTCTCTGTTTAAGTCTAGCCCCGCCCAATCACATGATTGTTTTCCCTGTCAATCAACTTAATCAAGCCTTACTCTGAAAAACCCCAGAGGAAAACACTAGAATAACAGAAAATGCATTGGTCCAGATTAAAACAAACACTTCCACAATTAAAATCAATTATATTGTTGCAGTAACAGGGGCTGTCAGTTACCGACAAAGCAGCACTGGTTAATAGAACTAACTGCTAAAAGAAATCCTGCACAAGAAATATGACATAAATACATTTCTTAAAGGCACAGTATCGTCACAACCTCGGGACCTACAACAACAGTCCAGGTTGAGTAACAGGTTTAAAAACCTGGTGGATCCCAACCTGAGCATCTGCTAGCAGGTGTCACTTGATAGTATTGTTGATGACCCCTTCCATCCTTTATTGATGATTGAGAGTAGACTCGTGAGGGGTAATTAGTCAGGTTGGATTTGTCCTATTTTCCATGCACATGACATACCTGGCAATTTTCCACATTGCTGGATGGATGCCAGTTTTGTAGCTATATTGGAATAGCTTGGCTAGGGGTGCAGCAAGTTCTGGAGTACTAGAAGTTTTCAGTACTATTGCCAGAATATTGTCAGCAATGCCTGTACCAATGAACAAACAAAAAAAAAACAAATGAAGCCCTGGACTGGGTGATGTGCAAACCCTGGCCTCTTCCATCCATGGAGAAAATGAGGAAATTATTTGATTTAGCCATCTGCTGTGAATGTGGGCAGCAGAATGACTAAAGTTGCAAAGATTCACTGTGACAGCCCAAAGGAATTGCAGGAACACAGACTGAGAGAAACAATTGTGTGCTAGCTGTTACAGCAGGCAATATAACTCAGTGACACTGTGTATATAGAGCAGTTAGAGCCTGCACTGCTCCTCAGGGAATATGCAACTCTTTTCTTGTCTGCAAACTCTGTTTGGATTAAAAGGTTTCCTGTGAATACGGTTCTTTCTGTATAGTCTCCATTCAGTTGTCATTCTGTTTGCTGATGTTCCTCTTTCTGTTCCTGTTCCTCCCACTTCTTTTATCCTTTCGTGGTATGTGGGCATCACTGGCATGTCCAGCAATTATTGCCCATCCTAATTGCCCTTAAGAAGCTGCCTTTTTGGGCCACTGCAGACGATGTGGTGTAGGTACACCCACAGTGCTGTTAGGGAGGGAGTTCCAATATTTTGACCCAGTGACAGTGATATATTTCCAAGTCAGGATAGTGTATAATTTGGAGAACCTGCATGCGGTGGTGTTTGTACTATAAAGGGTTAATAGCTATTATGCTAATAGCTTGAGTGCATCAACAGTGATGTACACCAATGCCAGATCACATGCAACTGAAATGTGGAGGAATAAGTTTTTTATGGATTTCTGGTTAAAATCTGTCTCTGTAAAATAGTGTAGTCAATAAATGTTCATTAATTTGCAACGGTATGGTTTCCAGCTCTTTTCTATCCAGGCCTCCTAGGGCCCAGTTGTGATAGTAGTACATGGTGGCAGCTGTCTGTAAACTAATTATCCCAGTCAACGTCAATAAAGGCGGGAAAAGTGAAGGCTGCCAGCCTGGAAGAGCACGCTCGAGAAATGACTGCATCAACAATTGGAGTAACTCATTCCTACAAGAGTCATACAATGGCCAACAACATGTACATAGAGCTACGGAGAAAGTCTTACCTATGCCCAAGCCCCTGGGGCTTCATGGAAGGCCTTGACGAAGCTACGCATTGGAGAAACTGCCAACACAGATTCAGTCAATAGCTTTCTGCCTCCAGACTCAATCAAAACTAGATAAGGATCAGGTCAGCATTCTCCTATATGCAATCGGCAGCAGTGCTGATTTTAAGTTGATAGGGGTTTGATGAGGAAAATGCTAAACATGAAGATATCATCAAATCCTTTGATTCCTACTTTAGCTTACAGTGCAATACTGTAATAGACCAGGCAAAAATCAACCAGCACAGCCAGGAACCAAGACAGAATAGTGATTATTTTATCAACAGTCTGTATCACGTAGCAGATAACTGATGATGGGATTTGAGAGGGGAGCTCATCTGAGGCCACATTGTGGTAAAAGTGGTTGACACACTCTCAGAGTTCTTACAGTCAAAGGAAGATGTAATTTTGTCCAAAGCAGTACAGTTAGCCAGGCAGGCTGAGCTGTGCAAGGAAAATAAACTATTCATCCAGAATGATAGGCAGCCTTCCTGGGGGCGTACCACTGACTGAGTCCAACTTGTGAACCATATCAGCGGAGCTGTCAGAAAACAAAGCCGCTGTGAAGAGGTTCCGCCATTGTTCCATGTCCACATTGTGGCGGGGAAAAAAAACCTAATTGGCACAAACCTTGCCCAGCTATCAATGTCATGTGCCACTCCTCCCACAAGAGGGGGCTAAAACAGCAGGAAACTTCCATTTCCAGGTCAAACATTTTAAGATAGACCACTCCAACTTACAAGTATCCACGATTTGGATGATATTGAAAAACAGGATCTATTCTCTTACTAAATGGCAAAAAATTTTTAACTGGACACAGGAGCAGAAGTTTCCATTCTTTCTGATACTACACCGTGGCTGAAGTCTGGATTTCTCCAGTTGTCTGCCATTCAACTTCACAACAAAGGAGATATTCCACTCAAGGTGTGAGGAGAGCTGACTGCTACATTTCATTATAATGGAATAGAGCTCACTGATTCTCTACATGTCATTCATAATCAACCTATGAGCAGAGAAGCTTGTATAGCTTTACATCTTCTTCATTCTCAGTTGCAGAAGAAACTCAAGTTGACTGAGACCTCTGTGAATCGGTCTTCATGGACAACCCCACAGCCACAGGACACATTATAGATTTTTCATTTCTCTTCAAGGAATGGCTAGATGAAGCAGGAGACAGATGCACTGAGGTCAGGATTAAAGAGTGGAAGAGGATGATGACAAGGACGCTACTGATAATTGTTAAGAGCACAGCTTACGTTAAATCCTAACGTATTCCACAACCCAAGAAGGGAATTTTGGAATGCCTGCTCTTAACTTACTTTTGCAATTTTTATAATGTGAGGAAAGATGTGAAGAGCAGTGAAGGATGTCCCAGACTCTTTTTGATGATTTTAAACAAAATACATGTTTGTTACACAGTAAAACACACAACAAGAAAGTCAATTCAAATTGCAGTGAAATACATTACTGGCTAACTATTAGATCTTCACATTTACCCAATTCTAATCCTTTATTTTTGTAACTTCAGAGATAAACTTCCCAAACAACATCCCATAGGTTTTAAACTATAAGCAAAAGCTAGCAACAGTTACCACACTCGGAATCTAGATCTGTTGGGATTGCTTCCGATTTGATGTAGAGATAGTTGGTTTCTTTCTCAAAACAAGCTTTCTCCAGAAAGAACTTGTTGGGAGTGAACATAGCTTTCTGCTGTGTGGCTGCAATCGCCAAAACGAGCTCCTTGCATTTGGTGAATTTGGGAGCGATTTTACCATTTTTTTCCTAAGTGCTGGGCAGACTTGAAACCGGGAGAGTTTCAGATCTGTTTTCAGGCCCTCCTCCCCCCTCATACACACCACTGCCTGCAAAAATATCAGCAAGCCTGTTGCTCGCTGCAAGAACCTGTGGGCAGGGCTTAATGTGCCCGAAACCCTGCGGAGGGAGGTAGTGCGCATGTGCAGGTCTCTGATGCTGCACATGCGCATTAGCAGTAGCAGGAGTCTGACAGAAAAGCGAGAGCTGTCAGCACCCTGTTAGTGCAGGCTGTCTGAAGGGGGCAATTGAGGAGGGCAATTGAGGAGGCCTGCAACCCGAGATATAGCCCCCGCCGACAACCAGCCACCGCCCAGACCCATCGCGGGCCCCTCTCCCACCGATCCCTGCAAAGTGGCAGCGGGCCCCCTTTCCTTCCCTTCCCCCCACCGATCCTTGCAGTGTGGCAGCGGGCCCCTCCCCTCATCAGGCCCATCCCTACATTAGCCCCTCCCCATTGGCCTTGGCCCCAGTGGCCTTGTCCCCACTTGCCCCTGCCCGCAGCACTGCCCAGTGGGCATTGCCAGGGTGGCATTTCCCAGGTGCCAGTGTGGCACTACCAGTCTGGCACTGCCCAAGGGGGATAGCAGTATGATATGGCCTCCGGTCCACCGGCGAGGACAAGTCGACTGCTCCCCATTCATGGGGAACCTGTCTAATCCTCATTGGCGATAACCTTTCCAAGCGAGGTGGTAAAGGGGGTGGGGGGGGGGGGGTGGGCGGGGAGCCCAGACGATTGAGCGCTGGGCTCGACTAAGCTGATGTAAAACAAAATTACAATAAATTAACCTGCATTAACCTGTCTCTCGCCCATTCCCGGCGAGAGGCTGACCGTGCCGGAAATCTGGCGCTTGTAAAATGGCGCCGGTTGCGGAAACCAGCACCAATCGTGCTAAGCGCTTTACGTCTGACTTTACCACCGCACCACGTGCAAAAATGGCGCAACGTGATGTATAATCGTCCCCTTTGTCTTTTTGATGTTCCCTTATCTGAATGAATCGTCTCAGAAGTCACTCGTAATTACCTTTATTACATGAGCTCACATTTTAGATTGTAAATGTGAAATCCACATTCATCTTCCATTGTTACCAATCTTAACTTAGATAAACACTTGTTTCCAATGGTTCAATGCTAATGAGCATATCAAAGCCCGAGTTCTATCAACTCTGACAATTTGCCTCTTTTTCAACTCAAAAATAATAGCTTATTTTCCCTTTAAACGTACTGCCACTGAAACACATTCACAAGTAGGAGATTTCTTATTGTTCCATTTTATCACTAACATATCAATGATCTGTTGCAGGAGGAGATCCTGAACCTTGCTCAACATTTTAAAGGCAGTGTAGATGATGACAATGACAGCACAGATACTCTGCTGAGGGGGGTCAGCATGTTACTGAAGATGGTGGTAAAGATGCAGTTTTGTCTGTTCATT
The DNA here is from genome assembly GCF_964213995.1 of Mustelus asterias. Taxonomy (NCBI): domain Eukaryota; kingdom Metazoa; phylum Chordata; class Chondrichthyes; order Carcharhiniformes; family Triakidae; genus Mustelus; species Mustelus asterias. The sequence continues at coordinate 6,957,315 of NC_135817.1, read as the reverse complement.
TTGCTGAAGACACCAATTGCAAAACAACAACAACCTAACGCAGCAACGATGAAGAATCAATGTCACTTTAACCATTGTAGAATAGCTCCCTGCTACTGTTGAATCTGAAATTAAGTCTGGAGATCAAAACACTACGGAGATTCTTAGCACAGATCGTCCTAACAGCATGGGTGTACAAGCAAATGTATTGTTTCTGCCTCTGCATCTTTCTTTCATTGTTGATGCTACTGACAGCATACATACATTCATTCTGATACAGGTCCAGAGATGTTCAAGCCCGCTGAGGAGAAAACCCACACCAAAGACAGCAAGTTGACCACTACAGAAAATGAATTCCTACAGTATTAACAGCACAATCATCATTTTTTTCTTCAGAATATTCTTTGTCCTTCTCGTCATCCAGTCTGATTCGTTCATGAATGAAATATTAATTTGTTCATTGCAGGAGTCGAGGTGGCAGACCCTCTACAGCTTTTAATTCCAGATTTATTAATTGAATTTAAATTCCACCAACTGCCTTGGTGGGATTTGAACCCCTGAGCATTAGCCTAGACCTCTGGATTACCAGTCTGATGATATTACCATAATGCCACAGCCTCCCCTCTTGTACCTCCTGTCCTTCCTAATCCTCCTTTCCTTCAACTGCTGCACTCCCCCCCGCCCCCCCCAACCCTTCCCCCTCCACCCCACAACCCTCCTCCAGCTCCCACCTGGTTCTCCTGTTCCTGTTTCTCAGGTTCCACCTGTCCCCATCTCTGCTCACCTCTTGCCACATGCTCTGTGCCCTGAAAGCTGGAGCCTTCTCCGGAGCCTTCAACATGTCATCAATGAAGACGAACATCTCGCCAAGGCCATCCCCACACCCCCACTTCTTGCCTTCAAACAACCACACAACCTCAAACAGACCATTGTCCGCAGCAAACTACCCAGCCTTCAGGAGAACAGTGACCACGACACCACACAACCCTGCCACAGCAACTTCTGCAAGACCGGATCATCGACACGGGATGCCATCATCTCACGTGAGAACATCTTCCACCAGGTACACAGTACATACTCTTGCGACTCGGCCAACATTGTCTACCTGATACGCTGCAGGAAAGGATGTCCCAAGGCATGGTACATTGGGGAGACCATGCAGACACTACGACAACGAATGAATGAACACCACTCGACAATCACCAGGCAGGAGTGTTCCCTTCCAGTCGGGGAACACTTCAGCAGTCACGGACTTTCAGCCTCTGATCTTCGGGTAAGCATTCTCCAAGGCGGCCTTCACGACACACGACAATGCAGAATCGCTGAGCAGAAACTGATAGCCAAGTTCCGTACACATGAGGATGGCCTCAACCGGGATCTTGGGTTCATGTCACACTGTCTGCAACCCCCACGACTTGCCTGGACTTGCAAAATCTCACTAACTGTCCTGTTTGGAGACAATACACATCTCTTTAACCTGTGCTTGGCCGTCTCTCCACTCACATTGTCTGTACCTTTAAGACTTGATTACCTGTAAAGACTCGCATTCCAACCATTATCTTGTGAAATGAGTTTGTGTCTTTATATGCCCTGTTTGTGAACACAAGTCCTCACTCACCTGATGAAGGAGCTTGAGACTCTGAAAGCTAGTGCTGCCAAATAAACCTGTTGGACTTTAACCTGGTGTTTTGAGACTTCTTACCCTGAAAGCTGCTCAGAGTTCAAATCCAGCCATCGTACTTTCCTCCAAAAGGTCGGTTTTGTCTCTAATGTCCTATATCTAAGACAGCAAATCTTGAAACAACAATCCCCGTGACAACCTGATCTCATGATTCATGGGCAACAGAGGGGAAAATAGGTTCTGTCATCATTAAGAGCTGAGATTATTTCCTCGAACTTGTGTCTCTGAGTTTTTCCAATACCACAAATGGTTTGTTATGGAATGCTTTAATAATTTACAAACAGGTTTTGTCAGGTTCCTCAGTTAAGCATGTATTTAACCACAAGATATATTTATTGTGGTTGTACAAGTGTATCTATAACAGTGCTGCTGTTAAACTAATGGCCTTTGGAGTGTGGGAACTGCTGTCACGTATCAGATCAAACCAAATCTTACCCAGTTTCTCTGAACTGATTGTTTCTAAATGATTCCACTTTTTCTAGCTTTTACTTTAACACAAATCAGAATTCACGGCAACTCGACATGAACTAACAGGGAAATTACAGTCGGTACTGTTGCGACTTTCACAAAAGTTCAGAAATATTCACACTTTAAGCTCAAAATTCTGGAGATTTATTGAGTCTGTTTCTTGCTGCTCTCCATGTGCCTGGTAGACTGAATAGACTGATACCTTGTTATTTGGCAGCAGTGAATGTGGCACCCTGAAATATATATTCACTTAAATGTTGGTTCCTAGCACTTTACAAAGAATATAACAATGTCACATCCCACCTGCTTTTAAAAAAACGTAGGGCAGAATTTTCCCAAAAAGATTCTACGGCTGGGATCTTACGATCTCGTCCCGCCTGACTTCTGGAGGGGCGAGGTGGTAAGATCGGACAGAAAGTGAAAGATCAGATTTATGCTTGGTTTTTCACTTCCCCCAATCTTACTGGCACGGTTTTGCCGGCAAAAGCAGCCTCGCGCTCTTCAAATAGTCCCAGATGGTACCGTCTGGGCTCATTTACCTCAACCACCTCACCAGCCAAGGTTCTCCTCCGATGGGAATCACACATGGTCCCCACCAACGGGGGAGGGGAGGGGTGGAATCGGAGGCCATTGAAGTCCCCGTGTGGACGGGAGCAATGCAGGGCAGTGCCCATAGGGCAGTACCAGCTTGGCACTTCTTACTTGGCACCCTGGCATTGCTCACCTGCACCATGACACCACCAACTGAGCAATCGGGCACACCCACCAGAGACCCTGGCACTGCCAACTGGGCACCATAAGTGTGCTGGGGCAGTGCCAAGGGCAAACTCTGCAGGGGTGGGAAGGAGGGAACTCTGCTGGGGTGGGAGGGAAGGGGGCAATCGAGGAGGGAGGAAACTCTGAGGCTGGGAGGGTAATCAGCGATTAGGGAGAGAGGGACGGGACTCTGCAGAAGGTGGGGGTGCAATCAGCAATCGGGAAGGGAGGGAACTCTGCGGGGGGTGGCGATTGGTGATCAGGGAGGGAAGGAGGGAACTCTGCAGGGGGTGGCGATCAGCCGGAGGGCGGCGGTGTTCATGGGGAGGAGTTGTGATGTATGTGGGAGAGGGCTGGGGGGGGAGGGTGGGGGAGGACAGCTGGAGACCTTCCAGTAATGGGAGATAGGGGCATCTGCGCAATGGCACCCTGAGAGCTCAGCAGCCAGCTTCACCAGCGAGCTGAGGCGCCACCCTGCCCCCTGCTGGCAAGAATTCCACCCTGGCACCTTTTTTGCCATAAGATTACATTTTCAAACTCGCCTAAAAATGAGTCTAAAATTCTCCTGTTTTCTCACTCATTTGGCACTTCGAATTTGTTTTTGTAAAATTCTGCCTTTGTAAGTGCCATAACAGCATAAAAACACCTTACAGAAAGCATTATTTCTGGTTGTATCACAGCTTGGTATGGCTCCTGCTCTATCCAAGACCGCAAGAAACTACAAAGGGTCGTGAACGAAGTCCACTACATCACTCCCACCCACTGACTCTGTCTACACTTCCTGCTGCCTCGGAAAAGCAGCCAGCATAATTAAAGACTCCATGCACCCCAGACATTCTCTCTTCCACCTTCTTCCATCGGGAAAAAGATACAAAGGTCTGAGGACATGTATCAACCAACTCAAGAACAGCTTCTTCCCTGCTGCTGTCAGACTTTTGAATGGACCTACCTCGCATTCAGTTGATCTTCCTCTACACCCTAGTTATGACTGCAACATTACATTCTGCACTCTCTCCTTTCCTTCTCTATGAACGTTATGCTTTGTCTGTGTAGTGCGCAGGAAACAATACTTTTCACTGTATACGAATACCTGTGACAATAATAAATCAAATCAAATCAAAAGCATGAAAACAGGAGTCCTCTACGCCGGTATTTTTGGCTTTTCTCAGCACCACAACCTTCTGGCTCTCTGTAAATTTCTTTGGAAGCTGGGGGTTTTGTGCCAGTATGGGAGGTTTGGAGCCTAAATGCGCCAGTGAAGCCGGCTTCAGAGCATTCGGGTGCCATTCCACAGGGTGCCATGATCTGCCGATGAACCTGGAGGCCTTTTCCCACCCCCATCTCCCCATGGACATCGGACCCCCACCACTCACTTTCATGGTGACATTGTTACCCCCCCCCCACACTAACAGGGGCCACCAGCATCAGGACAGCAGGATCCTCCCAATGATTCCCCTGGCAGACTCTGACATGCACTCCCACCATCAGGACCCCCTCCGCATCCCCACACAACCTCCCTCCCCCCCAGACGACCCCTTCACTACATGAACCCCCCCCTCTCCCCAGTACAGAGCCCCACTCATACCCCACTCCACTTAGGCCCCACCCCTTGGCACTGTCCCTGGCACATTTACAGTGCCCAATTGGACACTGCCAGGGTGCCAGCTGGACACTGCCTGGCCATGCCTCCAGCCACCAAGGGGTTTCAATGGCCTCCAATCCACCCTCCATGGCCACGGCGCCCGGTCTCCGCTACTGCAGAGCAGTAGTGATTCTCACTGGTGTGACGTCTCACTGGCACGGTGGGAAGCATCTGGGAAGGAGAAGCAGCCTTGCCGGACCTGCTCACTGGTAAAACAGGGTTGGGGAGATAGCAATCTGAATCGTGCCGGGTGCGAATTGGATTTTTGGCCTCTCATGCAATCTTCCTGGCTTGCCATGGTGATCAACGGGCTCAGCGAGCTGGTAAGATTGTGCCCATAATGTCTCTGTCTCAACATAACTGTTCCAATCATCAACTGTTTTTCTAAATCAAAGAAGATTAACAATCAAACACCTTAAGAGTCTTTTATAGCTTGTTTTCTTTTTGAAAAATATTACTCTCAGTATCGTTTAGGTGGAAGATTGTTGTGCCTTCCTTTTACCTTTGGTGTTCAGAGCTGTGTAGTGAGTTGATACACTGCACAGGCGATGTTGTGCGTGTAGCCCCTGGAGTTGTGCTTTGATAGCACTAATGTTGTCAGTTGCTGATGACGTTGATGTTAATGAGGCTGTTCATGTCATTGGATTGGTTAGTGGTGTAGATGATCTTCTCTGCTTTTCTAGTTCAGGTCTCGGTCGAGTATGGATTTTAGTTTCTAATCATTTGCTTTCTGGCCTCGGTCTCAATGACGTGTGACCTCGGAGTCTCAGCTTCGCCAGTAACCTTTTGCTGGGCTCCAGGTTTCCATGATTAGATCTGTACACATACAGTCTGTCCTTTCAACAACTCAGGCAGGGATTTAGCATGCTTGTTGAAAAATTGACCTCCTTCTACCTGTGCAACAATGAGTTGTTTTACTTCTTTCTCGTCCCTTAGATGGAGCATCTAACTTGGCTGAGTTCCCTAATACTTTTGTCTTTGCAACAACTCTACAGGCGACTTCCTGTCAAGGTGAAATATAAATCCAGTAAGTGTCTTTCTGAAAAAAAATGTCTTCGAGGATAATCATAGAATCATAGAAACCCTACAGTGCAGAAGGAGGCCATTCGGCCCATCGAGTCTGCACCAACCACAATCCCACCCAGGCCCTACCCCCACATATTTACCCGCTAATCCCTCTAACCTACGCATCTCAGGACTCTAAGGGGCAATTTTTAACCTGGCCAATCAACCTAACCCGCACATCTTTGGACTGTGGGAGGAAACCGGAGCACCCGGAGGAAACCCACGCAGACACAAGGAGAATGTGCAAACTCCACACAGACAGTGACCCAAGCCGGGAATCGAACCCGGGACCCTGGAGCTGCGAAGCAGCAGTGCTAACCACTGTGCATAATGTGATGATGTTGAACACCAACTGTTCAGCAATTTCCTTAAACTCTCTGGAGGTAAATTATTATTTCAGGAATCCCTTCAGCAAACAGAACTCATTCCGCTCAATGATTGTTGTCGCTCTCAAATCTTTCACCTATCTATTAAAAGGGATCTTTAAGTAGTTTTCTGCAACTATTTGATACCATTCCTGATTGCGTGCGAACAAAATCAGCTCCCAGTGTGTCCTGGTCCGGGTGGTACTTCACTCGCTGTCATCTCCTCGTTCTGCTGTGTGTTTCCGTTCTTCTGGCATTCATCGAGGGTAGGTTTATGCCATGGGCACAAAATCTCATGAGAATTGGGAAACGCGACTCTCACTGGCGAGATCGTATTTTCTGATTTTCCGACAGCCCTCGCCAGTGACATAATGAGGTTCCCACCCACAATGGGTGAGACACTCATTATAATACACTTAAATAGGTTTTATTATTAACAAGCCATCACATCAGCGAGGTTTACAACAGGTTTACAAAGTTGTGAATCAATTAAGGGGATCCCTCTGGGGATGCAATGGTAAGTATAGCCCCGGGGGGGGGGGGGGGGGGGGGGGGGGGGAGATGGACATATCAGGGCAGTACCTTGGCACTGCCCCCTGGACCAGATTGTCACTGCCCCGGCACAAGTGGATACTCCCCCAACAAAGGTTGGCACTGCCCCTGGTACTTTCAGAATTGATTGTGGGACAAAGAAAGGAGGCAGCTCACCCAATAACCTTCAAGGACTCATTTGACCTCCTGATCCCAATCTCCATCCATCCCAATGTCAAACTTACTGTGATCCTGATCCCAATCCCATTGCCCCTAAGTCCATCCTGTAAATCTCCCATGTGAGCTCTAATTGGGTAGTGGGGGGAAATTTGGTCGGAAGCAAGTGAATTGGGGGAGTGGGAAATTTGGTCGGATGGGTGGGGCGAGAGTGTATGCCAGGATAGGGTATGCAACTCAGGGAAGGGTAGGGGGAGGTTGTTTATCGGGGAGGGGGAATGTAAATTAGTGGGGCCAAGCTGCTAGTCCCTGGGAGGAGGGCCAGGGTAGAATGGCAAGAGAAAATGAGTAACGTGTGTGGAGTGGGAGTGGAACCACTGATGGAGCTGGGGAGTTAAGGAGTGAAACACATTTGGAACAGCATGGCCTACCAATGTCAGGACTCCCCTGAACAATGCCTGGGGCTGCCTCTGGAGTTTGGGATGGAGGCCGCTTGCCAATCCAGGACCCTGGAACACCACAGCAGCCGAAAATCTGCAGATGGACATTCCAAGATTCAGTGTCCAGAAGGGAGTCCACCTTCCAACTTCAGAAGGGTCTTGGAGGTACATCTTCATTTTCATAAGGATCATCCTCCGGCCTTAGAGATCTATCTTCATTTTCAGGCAGTCCACCTTCTTTCCTCAATGGTGGATCAGTGATATTGGACACCTTTTCCATATGGTGACCAGACATGACAGTGGACCACATGCCATCAGGCCTGCCAAGCCACTGAAAATGGTGCAAAACACCCGGTCCGTAATTAATTCGGTCGTGCTGGAAGATTTGACATGTTTTCCCGTTCGCCTCTGCAGTGGAAAACACTTCACGTTTCCCACCCCTAGATCTCTTAGTCCCATAATGGGAGTATTTCAGCCAATAGATCGAGGCTACATCTTCCCTTTCAGGTGGACACAAAGAATCACCATTGCACTATTCTGAAGGAAAGCAGGAGAGTTCTTCCCAGTCTCCTGCATAAGCCAACGCATCATTTAAATTGTATTGTTTTAATCACAGAACTGTGATTCTAATTCTTTCGTACTAATAAACATAAGTTGGTTGTGGTGGAGTCCTGTGTGCAGAGTTTGTCTCATGGTGTTAAGATCAGAGAAATCAGAGAAACCCTACAGTACAGAAAGAGGCCATTCGGCCCATCGAGTCTGCACCAACCACAATCCCACCCAGACCCTACCCCCATATCCCTACATATTTTACCCACTAATCCCTCTAATCTACACATCCCAGGACACTAAGGGGCAATTTTAGCATGGCCAATCAACCTAACCCGCACATCTTTGGACTGTGGGAGGAAACCGGAGCACCCGGAGGAAACCCACGCAGACACGAAGAGAATGTGCAAACTCCACACAGACAGTGACCCAAGCCGGGAATCGAACCCAGGCCCCTGGAGCTGTGAAGCAGCAGTGCTAACCACTGTGCTACCGTGCCGCCCCATGATGCCATGATAATGGAAGTATGGAGAAGAGTTTTGACTGAAGATGTCGCTGAGGCTCATATTGAACTTAAAAATAAAGACAGCTTCAACTAAACAGACCTACTCACAGACATGTCAGGGGAGGTCCCTGATGTGGTGATTTACCACAGACACTTGTCTACATAAACTGAACTAGACAAAGGCCACTTGAGAATGCGTTTCTGCTCCAAGATACAGTGATCACACTCACTGTTGGCATGTACTTGGTGACCAACCCCCCCCTACCTTCCCACCCCCCATTGCTGAGGCAGCATGTGACCCAATGGGGTGGTCCTGGATAGACAAGGTAGGATTAATAAGCCAATCGGATGATTACCATATATGCCAAAGGCCAGATTCAGAAAGATATATAAAGACACAACCTTCAAAGACATTGTTAACGCAGTCAATAGAATGGCCAGATCAGCCATTCCAAAGTTATGCAGGGAGATCTGTTGAAGGACCGACCACAGGAGATGGACTCGATCATCCTCAGCAATCAGTAACATTGTGAGTATGTACTATTGCGCAGAGATTTAATAAAGATATTTCACATTCAGTGAAACTGCATCCTGTTCCACCAGAGGCCCAAACATGCTAGACCACAGCTACACAAATATCAAACATGCCTACCGTTCTATCACCCGCCCACAGTTTGGCAAATCAGAACACAAGGCTGTGCTCGTCTCCCGGCTTACAAGCAAAAACTGAAGCGGGAGAATCTGTCAAAGAGAGTCAGTTGGTCTGTTGGAATTGGATGATCTCCTGCAGGACTGCTTAGAGTCAGTGGACTGGTCAGTATTAAAAAACTCTGCGACCAGCCTGAATGAGTACAGTAACTGACTTCATTAGTAAGTGTGTAGAAGACTGTGCCAAAGAATGAAATCTGCGTGTTTCCCAACTCATGGTGGAACATGGATATCCACTGCTTGCTGAAGTCTAGGTTTGAGGCGACTCTGATCTGTACAAGAAAGCCAGATATGATCTAAGGAGATCCATCCGCCAAAAGACAGTACCGGACCAAGTTAGAGTCCCACGGACCCCTGCCGACTATGACAAGGTCTCCAAGACGTAACAGGCTACAAGATGAAAGCAAGTAAAATCGCCACTCCAAAGCGCATCTCCCTGATGAGCTCAATGCATTCTATGCCCGTTTTGAGCACGAGATCAGAGAGAACATGCCCTCCACCCTGGAAGCCTTGGCTGAACCTGTACCTGAGGTCACCATTGCAGAGGAGCCTTTTCGAAGATCAATCCACGGAAAGTGACTGGCCCGGATGGGGTACCCAGACGAGCACTCAGATCCTGCGCGGATCATATGGTGGGGGTATTCGCAGACATCTTCAACTTCTCTATACAACAATCTGAGGTCCCTATCTGCTTCATGAAGATGACCATCATGCCAGTACCAAAGAAAAGCCAGGCAGCATACCTTAATGACTATCGTCTGGTGGCTCTGATATCCATCATTATGAAGTGCTTCGAAAAGTTAGTCATGGCACAAATCAATTCCAGCCTCCCAGATTGCCTGGATCCTACTGCACCTACTGCAGCAACAGATTCACAGTAGACGCCATTTCCCTGACCCTGCACTCAACCCTGGAACATCTAGATAACAAAGATACCAACGTAGACTCCTATTTATTGACTACAGCTCAGCCTTCAACACTATTATTCCTATGAAACTCATCTCCAAACTCTGTGGCCTTGGCCTCGGCTCCTCCCTCTGATCTTGAACTTAATAAGAACATAAGAACATAAGAACTAGGAGCAGGAGTAGGTCATCTGGCCCCTCAAGCCTGCTCCACCATTCAATAAGATCATGGCTGATCTTTTTGTGGACTCAGCTCCACTTACCCACCCGCTCACCATAACCCTTAATTCCTTTACTGTTCAAAAACTTACCTATCCTTGCCTTTAAAACATTCAATGAGGTAGCCTCAACTGCTTCACTGGGCAGGGAATTCCACAGATTCACAACCCTTTGTGTGAAGAAGTTCCTCTTCAACTCAGTCCTAAATCTGCTTCCCCTTATTTTGAGGCTATGCCCCCTAGTTCTAGTTTCACCCGCTAGTGGAAACAACTTCCCTGCTTCTATCTTATCTATTCCCTTCATAATCTTATATATTTCTATAAGATCTTCCTTCATTCTTCTGAATTCCAATGAGTATAGCCCCAGTCTACTCAGTCTCTCCTCATAAGCCAACCCTCTCAACTCCAGAATCAACCTCATGAATCTCCTCTGCACCCCCTCCAGTGCCAGTATATCCTTTCTCAAGTAAGGAGACCAAAACTGTACACAGTACTCCAGGTGTGGCCTCACCAGCACCTTATACAGCTGCAACACACCCTCACTGTTTTTAAACTCCATCCTTCTAGCAATGAAGGACAAAATTCCATTTGCCTTCTTAATTACCTGCTGCACCTGCAAACCAACTCCTTGTGATTCCTGCACAAGGACACCCAGGTCCCTCTGCACAGCAGCATGCTGCAATTTTTTACCATTTAAATAATAGTCCATTTTGCTGTTATTCCTACCAAAATGGATGACCTCACATTTACCAGACCCTCGCCCACTCACTTAGACTATCTATATCCCTTTGCAGACTTTCAACGTCCTCTGCACACTTTGCTCTGCCACCCATCTTAGTGTCATCTGCGAATTTTGACACACTACACTTGGTCCCCAACTCCAAATCATCTATGTAAATCGTAAACAATTGCGGTCCCAACACTGATCCCTGAGGCACACCACTAGTCACTGATCGCCAACCAGAAAAACACCCATTTACCCCCACTCTTTGCTTTCTATTAGTTAACCAATCCTCTATCCACGCTAATACATTACCCGTAACACTGAGCACCTTTATCTTATGTAGCAGTCTTTGGTGCGGCACCTTGTTAAATGCCTTCTGGAAATCCAAATACACCACATCCACAGGTTCCCCACTGTCCACTGCACATGTAATGTTCTCAAAGAATTCCACCAAATTAGTCAAACATGACCTGCCCTTCATGAACCCATGCTGCGTCTCACCAATGGGACAATTTATATCCAGATGTCTCGCTATTTCTTCCTTGATGATAGATTCAAGCATTTTCCCTACTACAGAAATTAAGCTAACTGGCCTATAGTTACCTGCCTTTTGTGTACCTCTTTTTTTAAAACAGTGGGGTCACATTTGCTGTTTTCCAATCTGCGGAACCACCCCAGAGTCCAGTGATTTTTAGTAAATTACCACTAGTGCAATTGCTATTTCTCCCACCATCTCTTGTAGTACCCTGGGATGCATTCCATCAGGACCAGGAAACTTGTCTATCTTCAGTCCCATTAACTTTCCCAACACTACCTCTTTCGTGATAATAATAGTTTCTAGGTTTTCACCTGCCATAGCCTTCCTGTCATAAATTTTTGGCATGTTATTTGTGTCATCCACTGTGAAGACTGACACAAAATACCTGTTCAATGCCTCAGCCATTTTCTCATTTCCAGTTACGACATCCCCCTTCTCGTCCTCAAAAGGACCAATGTTCACTTTAGCCACTCTTTTTCGTTTCATATATTTTTGCAACAACTTCTTAAACCACAGACCACAATCAGTAAGGATAGGCAACAACACCTCCTCCGCGATCATCCTCAACACCAGCGCCCGACAAGGCTGTGTTCTCAGCCCCCGACTATACTCCTTATACACCTATGACTGTGTGGTCAAATTCCCCTCCAACTCAATTTTCAAGTTTGCTGATGACACTACCATTGTGGGACAGATCTCAAACAATGACGGGACAGAGTATAGGAATGAGATAGAGAATCTGGTGAGCTGCTGCGGCAACAATAATCTTTCCCTCAATGTCAACAAAGCAAAGGAGATTATCATCAACCTCAGGAAGCGTAAAGGAGAACATGCCCCTGTCTACATCAACGGGGACAAAGTAGAAATAGTCGGAAGCTGTTAGGTATCTAGGTCACCAACAACCTGTCCTGGTCCCCCATGCCGACACTATAGTTAAGAAAGCTCACCAATGCCTCTACTTTCTCAGAAGACTAAGGAAATTTGGCATGTCAGCTACGACTCTCACCAACCTTCACAGATGCACCATGCATTCTTTCTGGTTTTATCACAGCTTGGTATGGCTCCTGCTCTGCCCAAGACCGCAAGAAACTACAAAAGGTCGTGAAAGTAGCCCAATCCATCACGCAAACCAGCCTCCCATCCATTGACTCTGTCTACACCTCCCACTGCCTCGGCAAAGCAGCCAGCATAATTAAGGACCCCACACATCCCAGACATACTCTTTTCCACCTTCTTTCGTCGGGAAAAAGATACAAAAGTCTGAGGTCTCGTACCAACCGACTCAAGAACAGCTTCTTCCCTGCTGCCATCAGACTTTTGAATGGACTTACCTCGCATTAAGTTGATCTTTCTCTACACCCTAGCTATGACTGTAACACTACATTCTGTACTCTCTCATTTTCTTCTCTATGAACGGTATGCTTTGTCTATAGTGCACAAGAAACAATACTTTTCACTCTATGCTAATACATGTGACAATAATAAATCAAATCAAGTCAAATCCCAAGTTGTTGTGTGCCATTGATATTAAGAGTAGAGACAAGAGGGCGTTTCTCCCAGCCTGCTGCGCTACCGTTTCACCAGATTCACGCTGGGCACCATGGTCCCTGCGCGTTTCCCAGGGCAAGTTTTTCATTGTCATCAGCTCCACATTGGATATCGGCGTGGAGCTGATTATCACATGGAAATAACAATTTCCATATGATTGGTGGGCCTGAGATGGTATTCTCCAGACCTGCTAGCATCTCCCGCTTCTCCCCCCGCCCCCCAACTCCTCTGCCGCCCCTCCAGCGGCATTTACAACTGCTTCCCACTAACAGGGAACAGGTGCCCTGACCCCACTGGAGAAGCCATTGAGATCCCCCAGGGAAGTCAGGAGTATGCGGGGGTACCCCCTAAGTATCCAGCCTGGCACTGCTCAAGGGCAAACTGGCACTATGCACCAGGCACCTTGGCACTGCCCACTGGGCACCAGGCAAGGGGGCAGGACAATTGGTGAGGGGGGGGGGGGGGAACCTTCCATTACTCTGCAAAAGGATCAGTGGAGAAAGGAGTGAGAGCTCTCGGGGTTGGTGTGTGTCGGGGCAGGTGGGTTGGGGAAATCAGAGCTGGCCGAAGTTGGGGGGATATAGCAGCTGGTCCGGGGAGGTCCAGGAGGCCAGTGATTGGCGGGGGTGGGGGTTCGGAAGGCTCGCGATCGGGAGGTGGGGGGGGGTTCCAGGGCTGGCCAGCAATCGGGAAGGCCAGCGATCAGAGGCCGGCAATGGGGTGGCCAGTGTGCATACCCTGCTCTCCGCTCTGACAGAATGGCACAAGCGCGGTGGCCCACTCAGTGCTATGCTGTCGGCCTCTCTTGCGGGAATAGGCCCGCCCCTTGCTTACCAGAGTGAATCCCACTGAGGCACTCTGCAATGCTCAGAGTGTTGGAGATTCGCTCTGGTAAGGATGCTTAACAAAAAAAGCAGGAATCACTCCCGTTTTCCCACATGTTGGAAACTTAGAAGTTTTTTGGAAGAATCCTGGTCAAGACCTTTTATCCTAGCCAACATTCATCCCTCAATTAGCATCACTAAAAAGGCTACTGGAGAGTGCCTGGTATTCATGGAACATAGCAGCTAAAAATAATGTTGCTGTCTTCTTTTTGTGTTCTCTATGTGAAGGCAGGTCTGACCCACAGTGCCACAATCCCAAGCACAGATGGGGGCAAGCAGGCAGGTCCCGAATCCACCGCAGCTAGAACAGGAATCAAATCGCATGCACCAATCTGATGCACAACAGCCATCTAGCCAACTGGTTCCCCCAGGAATCTCTCCCATTCTGATCACCTGCTATTGCTTTGCGTTGGAAAGATTTGCAGGTCAAGATATAATCTGTTTGACCGCGTTATGAATGCATCTTCCTTGACCATCAAATCCTGAAGTGGGACTTGAACCCAGAGCTCCTAGCTCAGAGGCAGGGACACTACCTGACATCCAAAAATAATGCACAACTACTCAAATTGGATGAGAATGGGAAAGGGGAAAAGTTAGGTATTAGGATTTTAATTTTAGATACTCTGTGATTCAAATATGATTTCCTCACATTTGGAATAAAATGGTAATTGAAAGATGAAGGTTCTTTTCAATGTCAAAAAATGAGCTCAAAATTTGTAATGGTATTCTACAAAAGGATTGATGCAGAGAAAGAATACCAAAGATCTAACTGATTCTGCATCTTTTGAAATATAAAATTCAAGCAGCAAATAACACATCAACAAATACATATAATAGATATGCAATTCATATCTGCAAGTAAACCTGGGCTGCAGGTAATCACACAAATAACACAGTAAGTTATGAAAATTGCATGTCACTGAATAATAAAAAAGGAAATGTTGTGATAGCTAGCCTCTTGTAAGTGATAAAACATTAAATTATATAAAGAAGTGACATTGTATTCATATCCAGAGGCTGATAAGGTCAGTAGTTCAAACCCCTTGCTTGATCAGTGTGTGGACATAAAACTGTGCTGTACACAGACTTTATTGAAGCCTTCAGAAAGGAAATAACAGTTTCCTAATTCAATAAATTCAAGGCAAGAGGAAGATAAAATTACTTCCACAGGTTCCTGATTAAGGATATAAATGACAATCCGAGTGTGATGAGTTGAATTTGACATTTGTAATCCTGTGCAATCTGGACGCTATAGTCCTGTCTGCAACAACTGTGATCAGATGCTTGTAATGATGTCGTTTTCTACCGGCATCCTGACTATTAGTATGATTACTGACTGTTCTATTGAGTTACACTCACTCATTCTGGAATCAAACATTGGCCATAACTCTAATTAAAACCTGAACTGTAGATCAAACCCAGGAATAAATGGAAATTGTCCACAGGAGAAGACCAACTGCTCCATCGAACCTGCACCACATTCATGATGACGGGAGAATCACACTGGAGACTTGCTAACTTAAATCTATCACCAACTCCCACCCCAACCACTGCCATCCCCATTCACACCAGCAGAATCACAGAATCGTTACTGCACAAAGGAGGCCATTCAGCCCATTGTGTCTGCACTGCTTCTCCAAATGAGCAATTCCTAATGCCGTTCTCCTGCCTTCTCCCTGTAACCCTGCACATTCTTCCTTTTCAGGTAACAGTCTAATCCCTTATACTTCGATTGAACACACGTTTCATTGTTTGATTCTCCTTGGTCTGTTCTGATTCTCTGATCGATTCCTGGTGCTTGTGCTCCACATGAGCAGTTGTCCAAATCCTACGTCCTTCTCTGCTCCTGGGTGTAATTAGGCAAGTGATATGGGAGTGCCTGAGGAAGGTGAATCTACCATGCGTTCCCCTGAGAAATGCAGAAGTTAACCCGGAGTCAAGAAAAGGGTGGAGTGGTGACCTGCGGTGGGGTGAAAGGTGTGACATTTCACGTACCTGGAAATTCCTTTCACATCAAAACTAGTGTGGAAGATTACATTGACTATGCGTATGTTAATAGTTAAGTCACTTACACTGCATATTTGTGCAGAAAATGCATACCCTGCAAACACGACAGAGACATAAGAACATAATTGGCAAAAGCCTTGACAATCAATTGGAATAGACTGGTCACTTGCTGGAAAAAGCCACCCTGAAAGTGGATTGCAAGCCAACAGAAATCCTTCAGAAAAGCAAAATGCTGCAGGTCATAGAAATCATAGAAACCCCACAGTGCAGAAGGAGGCCATTCGGCCCATCGAGTCTGCACCGACCACAATCCCACCCAGGCCCTACCCCCACATATTTACCCACTAATCCCTCTAACTATGCATCTCAGGGACAATTTTTTTTAACCTGGCCAATCAACCTAACCCGCACATCTTTGGACTGTGGGAGGAAACCGGAACACCCGGAGGAAACCCACGCAGACACGAGGAGAATGTGCAAACTCCACACAGACAGTGACCCGAGCCGGGAATCGAACCCGGGACCCTGGCGCTGTGAAGCAGCAGTGCTAACCACTGTGCTACCGTGCCGCCGTGCCGCCTGTGCTACCGTGCCAGAAAGCTGAGGAGAGAAAATGCTGGAAAAGCTCAGCATGGCTGGCAGCATCTGTGGAGAGACAAACACAGCTAACATTTCAAATCCAATACGGCTTCTTCATAAAATCTTCATGCCTTAAAAGATACTGGAGGGGTTTTTGCATTCTCGGCACAGATGGTGAGAAAACAAATGAGTAACTTGCAGGCTGCACAGTTGGTTTTGCTCCCCACATAATCCAGCAATCCATGCAAAAGAAATCTGCAGGCGTGGCCTACGCCATCATGCTGGCAGGGCAGGGCTGGAAAACGTTGGCATGGCTGGGAATCCCGAGAATGGGGCATCCTTTAAGAAGGGCGCCCCGATGTCGGATGGGAAATACAGGAGCTCCCCCTTCTACACACCCACAAGGGGGACATTCCTCCTGTCCACAAAGGGAACCTCTTCTCCCCGCCCAGACATGGGGGCCTGCCTCCCCCCACACACATTGGGAAACCACCCCTTCCACATGCACAAGGTAATCCCACCCACTGATAAGGGGAACTACCCCCAATGGTGCTCCCCAGAGGGACCCCCTTGGCACTGCCCCCTGGCAGCATGGCCAATCCACCTAACCCACACATCTTTGGACTGTGGGAGGAAACCGGAGGACCTGGAGAAAACCCACGACAACACGAGGAGAATGTGCAAACTCCACACAGACAGTGACCCAAGCGGGAATCAAACCCAGGTCCAGGTCCCTGGCGCAGTGAGACAGCAGTGCTAACCACTGTGCCACCCAATAGCCTTGTCTTCTTTAAAAAAAAACCTAAGAGCGGTTTCTGGTCCAAAACAATGTTAAAGTATCTCCCATACACGTACGGGTGGAACTTCTTTACCCCATATACTATTGAAAAGCCCTCTTTTTCAATCTGAGAATAACCTTTTTTGGCTTCTGAGTTCTCAAGACGTAGCCTATAGCTCTTTCAGATCCATCATCTATCTTATGGGACAACATTGCACCAATGCCGTATGGAGAGGCATCACAGGTTAACACCAATTCCTTAGTTGGTTGAAATGCACCAGTAAACCTGATGAATGTAACAACTGTTTTACTCTGTTAAAAGCTTCTCTCTGGGGCATCTTCCAAAACCAATGCTGGTTCTTCTTTTGCAGCATATGCAAGGGGGCCAATAGTGTCACAAATGTGACAGAAAATGCCCAAAGTAATTCACAATTCCTAAGAATGACCTGAGTTCAGATGTGTTTCTGGGGGTCAGTACCTCCTTTATTGCTCTGACTTTGTCTTCCATGGGGTGTAGTCCTTGTGCATCCATGCAATACCCCAGATAGGCTACCTTAGTGGCTTGAAAAGTACATTTCTGCTTTTTGGGGCAAACACCAGGCTCGTGATAGCTCTTTAACACCTCCTCTAAGTTAGCTAGGTGCTCAGCTTTGTCGATCCAGTTATCAAAATATCATCCAAGTATATTATGGCCTGTGGCAGTCCTTGAAATAGACTTTCCATTGTTCTCTGGAAGATAGTACATGCTGATGACACACCAAAAGATAGGCGCATATACTGAAACAAACGTTTGTACATTATAACATAACCTCAGGAAGCATTGTCTAACTCAAGATGCTGATATGTGTGGCTCATATCCAGATTTGTATAAGACTGACCTCTGTCCAGTTTTACTTATAATCAATCTTCAATCTTGGGGATTGGATACTTATCTAACTTGGCAGCCTGTGAATCTGTAGTTTCTGCAGATGCAGACAGTCTTGTCAGGCTTTATCACAGGGACGATGGGTGCTGCCCACTGCGCGATTTAAACTGGATGAATAATAACCAGTTCTTTCAATCTCTTCAATTCCATGTTCAGCCTTTCTCACAAGGCATGTGGTAATGGTCTTGCTGTTGACTCTGAATCTACATAGATCTTCGCCTGGCAGCCCTTTATTTTATCTAACACGGTGCATAAAACGTTCTCATACTTCTTCATTAACTTGGGCAGTCCCCCTTCCAGTACTTGGAAGATCTCCATCAAGTTTAACTTGATTACCTTGAGCCAATCGTGGCCCCTTAGCCTGATACTATTATTACTGGGAGCTGAATGGACTGCTGCTGATAGCTTACAGGTACTGTGGTAGTATCCTTTATCTTGATGGCTTCTCCTATGTAAGCTGTTAGTTTTGCTGCGGTGCCCCTCAAACTCAATGGCTGGACTCCTTGTAAATATCAAAATGTGTGTTTTCCTATCACTGTGGCAGAGGCTCCCATATCAACTTCCATCTTTAAGAGCCTACCATATGCGAAAAGCATCACAGTAATGGGGCTACCTCGCTAGCTTTCATGTTGAACAATTAATGAACATTTGATCCTCAACACTAGACTCTTCCATATTATTCACTTGAGATGTATTGCTAACTCTGTTACTGAGTAGATTTGACTTACTTTTACATTGGTGCCTTAAGTATCTTTTCCTGTGGCAGAAAAAAAAACATTCAGCCTCTTTATACCTGCAGGCTTCAGGGGAGCAATTACCCTGAAGTGGGTCTGAAATCACAGTGCTCTGAGATCTGTCTTCACTTGGTAACATAAGTTGCAGAAGTTTCCCCAGGGGCTCTCCCGGTTGAGTTAAACTTAAAATCGCTGCAATATTACTGATTGGTTTGGATTGTCATTTTTTTTTCCACCAATTCAACTATCTCAGTGAATGACGTGATTCAGGCAGGCTTGGAGATGTGAGGCTGCATATTAAATTGTGGGCCTGAGTCCCATACACTCTCCAAAGGATTGCCTTTCCCTTCTCCCTCCTCTATTCCGTTGGCCTGAAAATAGTAGCCCAAACGCTCAACGTATTGTGTCCAATCCTTCACAGAGGCATCACAAGGATCTATCCGTCCGAATAAAGGTATATCTGCAAACATTCTTCTGTTTCTCAACTTGAACTGAACTTCAACGTGACTTATTGCTCATGATTTTAGGACTGCTGCTTTTTTTTCTTTTATCTTTGTTGTCAATGTAACAATTCCTGTTCATCAGTTAGGTAAATAAAAACGGCAACATTTAGTTACATGTGACTGTAATGCAGAGGCTTGCAGCATCATGGCTGCCAGTCAGCTTTCAGGATTAAACTGATGGCCCACACTTACTAGGGTAATTCCCTCACCCTGGTTCCTGATTCATTACCTGGGCCATGTGACTCCCTTGGCAGATTGCCCTTTAAAGAGAACAAAAACCACAGCAAGAGCAGGGAGGTGGAAAAACTAAATAAAAGACTTTTAATTTAAATAAAATGCTAAAGTGAATATATTTATAATCATTTATAAGCATATATTTAAAAACTTGCTTGAAAGTCAAAAATGAACAATAAAACAGAATTCAAAAGTGACAATGGAAGCACAGATTAAATTGTGTTTTAGCGACTTAATTACAGTAATGAAACTTTTCCGGTATTTGAGTAACATTATTGATTAATATTAATGTTTAGACTGGCGGTAGAGTTGAAATAATCATCCCTATTCCATTGTTAGTAGTTAATCAAAAACCTTCCATATACTGGTATTTGTTACTGGAATGAATTTTTCAATGCTTTTCATGAGTATACTGAGTGATCATTTGCCATATCATTTTGAAGATTTGAAAGCAATTAGAATTTTTCAACTCCAATTGTGGCAGTTACATCATTTAACAGTTTACTTAAGCTGAGAAATAACAAAATATCAGTCGAAGCTGCAGTCTCCAACAGCTTCTTTCTGACACGTTGTCATGACTTAAACCATATTCTACATACATGCATTTTAAAAATGAGCAACGAAAGCTAAGCCGAAGACAGAAGTGTCAGAATGTTCTGGAAAGTGTACAGGATTGGCACTTCAATTTGCTCTGGTAATTAGATTAGGATAAAGGAACAAGATGAAAAATAAGGCTTCTTTCAATGTGACTGTTATATGCTTGGGTTTTTACTCTAGATATTTTTGGCTCCCTACAGTGTGCCAATGTTTTCACTTGCCCTAGTGCCTTAGAATCAGAGTTTTACAGCACAAAAAGAGGCCCTTCACCCATCATGCCAACAAGCACCTATCTATCCTAATCCCATTTTCCAGCACCGGGTCCCTATGCTATGCCATTTCAAGTGCTCATCTAAATGCTTCTTAAATGATGTGAGGATTCCCGCCTCGACCACCCTTTAAGACAGTGACTTCCTGATTCCCACCACCTTCTAGATGAAAAAGGTTTTCCTCAAATCCCCTCTAAATCTCCTGCCCTTTACCTTAAATCTATGCCTCCTGATTATTGACCCTCTGCTAATTGGCATGTTCCTTCCTATCTACCCCATCTATGTCCTTCATAATTTTGTACACCACAATCTGGTCCCCCTCAGCCCTCTCTGCTCTAAGGAAAACAACCCCAGCCTATCTTCATTGCTGAAACGTTCTAGCCCAGACAACATCCTGGTGAATGCCCTCGGCTCCCTTTCTAGTGCACATCCTTTGATGCCAAGCAGAGTTTCAAAGCATGCCAGCTTGGTGAGCAGATTTTTTTTACATTATTTTTTCCTGTTTCTTCAAGCAGTGCCCTGATTTAGACGTTGACTGGCAAACGAATGATTAGGTAGTAATGGGGTAAGTGAACACCTACTCTGTCACTATCACTTATATTACTTTGCGGGTTCCCAAACTTTGAGCTGTTTCAAACCCTTAGTGACCTCCCAAGAGCAATGGGAACTCCAAGCATTTTCATAATGTCAAAGCTGTGAAGTAGGTGCAAACACAGAAATCAAGTGTAAACAAGTCTTTTCTAGCTATATTTCTGCATATATTAAGAGAACATAGAAAGAAAAACTACAGCACAAAACAGGCCCTTCGGCTCCACAAGTTGTGCCGAACATATCCCTACCTTCTAGGTAACCCTCCATCCTATTAAGTCCCATGTATCATAGAAATCATAGAAACCCTACAGTGCAGAAGGAGGCCATTCGGCCCATCGAGTCTGCACCGACCACAATCCCACCCAGGCCCTACCCCCACATATTTACCCGTTAATCCCTCTAACCTACACATCCCAGGACTCTAAGGGGCAATTTTTAACCTGGCCAATCAACCTAACCCGCACATCTTTGGACTGTGGGAGGAAACCGGAGCACCCGGAGGAAACCCACGCAGACACGAGGAGAATGTGCAAACTCCACACAGACAGTGACCCGAGCCGGGAATTGAACCCGGGACCCTGGAGCTGTGAAGCAGCAGTGCTAACCACTGTGCTACCATGCCATGACTCATCCAGGAGTCTCTTAAAAGGCCCCATTGAGTTTGCCTCCACCACCACTGACGGCAGCCAATTCCACTCGCCCACCACCCTCTGTGTGAAAAACTTCCCCCTAACATTTCCCCTGTACCTACACCCCAGCACCTTAAACCTGTGTCCTCTCGTAGCAGCCATTTCCACCCTGGGAAAAAGCCTCTGAGAGTCCACCCGATCTATGCCTCTCAACATCTTATATACCTCTATTAGGTCTCCTCTCATCCTACGTCTCTCCAAGGAAAAAAGACCGAGCTCCCTCAGCCTATCCTCATAAGGCATGCCACTCAATCCAGGCAACATCCTTGTAAATCTCCTCTGCACCCTTTCAATCTTTTCCATATCCTTCCTGTAATGAGGCGACCAGAACTGAGCACAGTACTCCAAGTGGGGTCTATCGAGGGTCTTATATAGCTGCATCATTATCCCCAGACTCCTAAACTCAATCCCTCGATTGATAAAGGCCAGCACACCATACGCCTTCTTAACCACCACCTCCACCTGCGGGGCCAATTTTAGAGTCCTATGGACCTGGACCCCAAGGTCCTTCTGATCCTCTACAGTACTAAGAGTCTTTCCCTTTATATTGTACTCTTTCATCCCATTTCACCTGCCGAAATGGATCACTACGCATTTATATGTGTTGAAGTCCATCTGCCACTTCTCCGCCCAGTCTTGCATCCTATCTATGTCCCTCTGTAACTTCTGACATCCCTCCAGACTATCCACAACCCCACCAACCTTCATGTCATCGGCAAACTTACCAACCCATCCCTCCACTTCCTCATCCAGGTCATTTAAGAAAATGACAAACAGCAAGGGTCCCAGAACAGATCCCTGGGGCACACCACTGGTGACCAACCTCCATTTAGAAAAAGACCCATCTATGCCCACTCTCTGCCTCCTTTGGGCAAGATGTGGAGATGCCGGCGTTGGACTGGGGTGAACACAGTAAGAGTTTTAACAACACCAGGTTAAAGTCCAACAGGTTTATTTGGTAGCAAATACCATTAGCTTTCGGAGCGCTGCTCCTTCGTCAGATGGAGTGGACATTTCCACTCCATCTGACGAAGGAGCAGTGCTCCAAAAGCTAATGGTATTTGCTACCAAATAAAACTGTTGGACTTTAACCTGGTGTTGTTAAAACTCTTACTGTGTTCCTTTGGGCAAGCCAGTTGTGGATCCACAGGGCAGCAGCCCCTTGGATCCCATGCCCTCTCACTTTTTCTAGAAGCCTTGCATGGGGGACCTTATCGAACGCCTTGCTAAAATCCATATAAACCACATCTACCGCTTTCCCTTCGTCAATGTGTTTAGTCACATTTTCGAAGAACTCCACCAGGCTCGTAAGGCACGATCTGCCTTTGACAAAGCCATGCTGAATATTCTTGAGCATACTAAACCTCTCCAAATGCTCATAAATCTTGTCCCTCAGGATCTTCTCCATCAGCTTACCAACCACCGAGGTTAGACTCACCGGTTGGTAATTTCCTGGGCTATCCCTATTCCCCTTCTTGAAAATAGGAACCACATCCAAATCCTCCAATCCTCCGGCATCTCTCCCGTCTCCATCGATGACGCAAAGATCATTGCCAGAGGTTCTGCAATCTCTTCCCTCGCCTCCCACAGTAACCTGGGGTACATCCCATCCGGATCCGGCGACTTATCCATCTTGATGCCATTCAAAGATTCCAGCACAACCTCTTTGTTAAAGTCCACATACTCAATCTTTTCAGTCCACTGCAAGCCCGCAGTACATCCACCCATGTCCTTCTCCTCTGTGAAAACCGAGGCAAAATACTCATGAAGCAACTCTGCCATTTCTACTGGTTCCGAACAGACTTTCCCGCCTTCACCTTTTATAGGCCCTATTCCTTCACATCTCATCCTTTTACTCTTCATATATTTATAGAACGCCTGAGGGTTTTCCTTAATCCTACCTGCCAAGGCCTTCTCGTGACCCATTCTGGCTCTCCTAATTTCCTTCTTTAGTCCCTTCCTACAAGCCATATACTCATCTAGATCCTTATCTTCGCCAAGCTCTCTGAACCTTTTGTACGCTTTCCTTTTCTTCTTGACTAGGTCCCGCACAGCTTTCGTGCACCATGGTTCCTTTAACCTACCAACACCTTCCTGTCTGCTCAGAACGTTGTCCTGTAGAACTCTAGACAGACATTCCTTGAAAAACTGCCACCTCTCTTCAGTACATTTCCCCGAGAATACCTCCTTCCAATTTACTCCTCTAATTTGCTGCCTTATGTCTTCATATTTTCCCTTACTCCATATAAACGCTTTCCTAGCTTGCCTGATCCTCTCTTTTTCCAATGCAAGCATAAAGAAGATAGAGTTATGATCGCTATCCCCAAGATGCTCTCCCACTGAGAGATCTGACACCTGTCCAGGTTGATTGGTCAGTATCAGATCAAGTACAGCCTCTTCTCTTGTAGGCTTGTCCACATGCTGTGTTAGGAAACCCTCCTGAACACACCTAACGAACTCCGCCCCATCCAATCCCCTAGGGATATTCCAATCTATGTTTGGGAAATTAAAGTCTCCCATCACAACAACTCTGCTATTACTGCATCTCTCCAGGATCTGTTTCCCTATCTGCTCCTCCACCTCCCTGTTACTATTGGGCGGCCTATAGAAAACTCCCAGCAAAGTGATCGACCCCTTCCCACTCCGAACCTCCACCCACAGAGACTCTGTGGACAATCCCTCCACAGCATACACCTTCTCTACAGCTGTGACACTATCCCTGATCAGCAGTGCCACTCCACCCCCTCTCTTGCCTCCCTCCCTGTCCTTCCTGAAACATCTGAATCCCGGCACCTGGAGTATCCAGTCCTGTCCCTGAGACATCCACGTCTCCATAATGGCCACCACATCACACTTCCAGGCATCGATCCACGCTCTGAGCTCATCCCCTTTATTCACTATACTCCTGGCATTAAAGTAAACACATCTCAATCCTTTGGTCCGAGCTCTCCCCTTCTCTATCCCCCGTCCATCCTCCCTCTTGCACTGTCTATAACCCTTCTCTGTTTGCGAGCTAACTTCCTCGCTCCCAGTCACCTCGCCTCGATCCCCTCCCCCCAACCTATCTAGTTTAAACTCTCCCCTGTAGCCTTAGCCAACCATCCCACCAGGATATTGGTCCCCCTGGGATTCAAGTGCCACCCGTTTTTTGTGTACAGGTCACACCTGCCCCTAAAGAGGTCCCAATGGTCCAGGAACCTGAATCCCTGCCCCCTGCACCAGTCCCTCAGCCACACATTCATCCTCCACCTCACTCCATTCCTGCCCTCACCTTCCCGTGGCACAGGTAGCAATCCTGAGATTACTACCTTTGCTTTCCTCCTTCTCAACTGTCTCCCTAATTCCCTATACTCTCTTTTCATGACCCCTTCCTTCCCACATCAGCGGTACCAATATGTACCGCTACCTCTGGCTCCTCTCCCTCCCACCTCAGGATTTCTGGGACTCGACCAGCGACATCCTGGATCCCGGCCCCAGGGAGGCAGACCACCATCCGAGACTCCCGCCTGCCTCCGCAAAAACGTCTGTCCGACCGCCTTACTGTTGAGTCCCTGATTAGCACTGCCTTCCTCCTCGTTTCCTTAGCCCTCCGAGTGACAGGGTCGGACTCCACTCCGGAGACATGGCCACTGCTGCTTCCCCCAGGCGGGCTGTCCCCCCCAGCAGTACTCAGGCAGGAGTACTTGTTGTGTAGGGGCACATCCACCAGGGTGCTCTCAATCACCCGAGCTTTACCCTTCATGGCCGTCACCCACTTGGCCTCCACCTGTGGCCCTGGTGTGACCACCTGATGATAGCTCTTGTCTATCACCTCCTCATTCTCCCTTAACAGCCTAAGATCCTCGAGCTGCAGTTCCAGCTCCCTAACACGGTCCCTCAGGAACCGCAGCTCGACACACCCCTCACAGATGTGGATGTCCGGGAGGCCAGGTGCCTCCAGGACCTCCCACATCCTACACTGGGAACAACACATTGGCTTCACACTCATATTTGACCCTTTTTACCAAGGTACGCAGAGAAAAGTAAATAAGAATTAAAAACTAAGAATCAAAACTCACCCCTGCTCGCCCTGTCCCCCGAAGCCCTGTGAGCCAAAGCCCTTACAGCTCACACTCTGCTTCCCACTCACTACGCTGCCCGCTCCCAACGCGGCCCGCTGTAGACTGCGGCCTCCCTTTTAAACCTCCCGCGCGCTTAAAATAAAAACTACACGCCTTCCCAGATTGCCCCGCGGGCGGCCTACTTCCGCTTTTCTAAAACGAGCCTAAACTTCTAAAAACCCGAACACTCGAAAACCCGCGAAAAAGTAAGTAAAATATTCACTGGCTTACCCTCTTTAGCTGTACTCGCAACTAGTGAGGTGTCACAGGGATCAGTGCTGGGACCCCAGCTATTCATAATATATGTTAATGTTTTGGATGAGGGTACAAAATGTAACATCTCAAAGTTTGCAGATGATACCAAGTCGGGTGGGAGGGTGAACTGTGACAAGGATGCAGAAATCCTTCAGCATGATCTGGACAGGTTGGGTGAGTGGGCAAATCATTAGCAGATGCAGTATAATTTGGATAAATGTGAGATTATTCACTTTGGGAGCAAAAACAAGAAGGCAGATTACTACCTGAATGGCTGTAAATTGGGAAAGGGGAGTGTGCAGCGGGACCTGGGTGTCCTTGTGCACCAGTCGCTGAAGGTAAGCATGCAGGTGCAGCAGGCGGTAAAGAAGGCAAATGTTATGTTGGCCTTCATTGTGAGAGGTTTCGAGTACAGGAGCAGTGATGTATTGTTGCAATTATACAGGGCCTTGGTGAGGCCATACCAAGAATATTATGTGCAGTTTTGGTCTCCTTTTCTGAGGAAGGATGTTCTTGCTCTCGAGGGAGTGCAGCGAAGGTTTACCAGGCTGATTCTGGGGATGGCGGGACTGATATATGAGGAGAGATTGGCTAGGTTAGGATTGTTTTCACTGGAGTTCAGATGAATGAGAGGGGACCTCATAGAGACTTATAAAATTCTTACAGTACTAGACAGGCTAGATGCAGGAAGGATATTCCCGATGGTGGGGGAGTCCAGAACCAGGGGTCACAGTCTGAGGATTCGGGGTAGACTATTTAGGATGGAGATGAGGAGACATTTCTTCACCCAAAGAGTGGTGAATCGGTGGAATTCAATACCACAGGAAGTACATAATGCCTAAACATTGAATGTATTCAAGAGGTGGCTAGATATAGCGAACAGGATCAAAGATTATGGAAAGAAAGCAGGATTAGGCTATTGAGTTGGATGATCAGCCATGATCGTGATGAATGGCGGAACAGGCTCGAAGAGCCAAATGACCTCCTCCTGCTCCTATCTTCCATGTTTCCGTGTTGTGAGTCTTCCTCCCCAAGTCGCTCCATCTGATTGACTTTGACAGTCTGAGAGTGTTTTTGTAGGAAGACCAGCTACCGCCTCCTTTGTGTCAAGGCATTAAAACTTGCACCTTACTTTCAGTGAGTTTCGATTTGAAATTCTGTCTCCATAACCAGCAGGTCACATGGGTTTATCTCAATGGCAGATTTCTTAGAGGGGGGCGGTGTCACATTGCCTCTCCAAACTACTCAATTTTACCTTAAATTAGACAGTTTAAAACATAAACATCCCAAGATTCAGCATTTGTAGCATTGCTCAGCTACATTTGAATTCATTTCTATGCATAATTGTTGTTACCTTTTTCGTACAACCCTATTTCTAGTATCAAGTGATATCAAGAAACAGTTGGAGGCACTGGATACTACAAAGGCAATGGATCCTCACAACATTCTGGCAATAGTACTGAAGACTTGTGCTCCAGAACTTTCCACTCCCCTGGGTAAGCTCTTCCAGTACAGTTACACACTGCTATCTACCTGACAAAGTGGAAAATTGCCCTGGTATGTCCTGAACACAAAGGACAAATCCAACCTGGCCAATTACCACCCCATCAGTCTACTCTCACTCATCAGTAAAGTGATGGAAGGGATCATCAACAGTGCTATCAAGCAACGCCTGCTCAGCCATAACCTGCATAGTGATGCCCAGTTTGGGTTTCGCCAGGGTCACTCAGCTCCTGACCTCATTACAGCCTTTGTTCAAACATGGACGAAAAAGCTGAATTCCAGAGGTGAGATGAGAGTGACTGCCCTTGACATCAAGGCCGCACTTGACCGAATATGGCACTAAGGAGCCCAGCAAAACTGCAATCAATGGATATCAGGGAGCAAACTGTCCACTGGTTGGAGTCATACTTGATACATAGGAAGATGGTTGTGGTTGTGCAGGGTCAGTCATCTCAGCTCCAAGGTATCTCTGCAGGAGTGCCTCAGGGTAGTGTCCTAGGCCCAACCATCTTCAGTTCCTTCATCAATGACCTTCCCTCCGTCATAAGGTCAGAAGTGGGGATGTTCACCAACGATTGCAAAAGGTTCAGCACCATTCATGACCCCTCAGATACTGAAGCAGTCCATGTTCAAGTGCAAAAAGATCTAGACAATATCCAGGCTTGGGCTAACAAGTGGCAAGTAACATTCATGCCACACAAATAAATGCCAGGCAATGGTCATCACCAATAAGAGACAGTCTAACCACTGCCCATTGACATTCAATGGTGTTACCATCATTGAATCCCCCACTGTCAACATCCTTGGGGTTACCATTGACCAGAAACTCAACTGAATTCATCACATAAACACAGTGGCTACAAAAGCAGGTCAGAGGCTAGGAATACCCTGGCAAGTAACTCACCTCCTGACTCCCCAAAGCCTATCCACCATCTACAAGGCACAGGTCAGGAGTGTGATGGAATACTCCCCACTTGTCTGAATGGGTGCAACTCCAACAACACTCAAGAAGCTTGACACCATCCAGGACAAAGCAGCCCGCTTGATTGGCACCACATCCACAAGCATCCATTCTCCTCACCACCAACGCTCAGAAGCAGCAGTGTGTACGGCAGAAGTGGCACGGTAGCACAGTGGTTAGCACTGCTGCTTCACAGCTCCAAGGACTTGAGTTCGATTCCCGGCTTGGGTCACTGTCTGTGTGGAGTTTGCACATTCTCCTCGTGTCTGCGTGGGTTTCCTCTGGGTGCTCCGGTTTCCTCCCACAGTCCAAAGATGTACAGGTTAGGTTGATTGGCCATGCTAAAAATTGCCCTTAGTGTCCTGAGATGCGTAGGTTAGAGGGATTAGTGGGTAGATATGGGCCTGGGTGGGATTGTGGTCGGTGCAGACTCGATGGGCCGAATGGCCTCTTTCTGTACTGTAGGGTTTCTATGATTTCTATGCACTGCAAAATTCACCAAAGATCCTTAGACAACACCTTCCAAACTCCAACCAATTCCATCTACAAGGATGACAGCCGATGTATGGCAACACCATCACCTGCAAGTTCCCCTCCAAGCCACACACCATCCTGGCTTGGAAATATATCACTGTTCCTTTGCAGTCGCTGGGTCAAAATCTTGGAATTCCCTCCCTTACGGCATTGTGGGTCAACCCACAGCACATGGACTGCAGCGATTCGAGAAGACGGCTCACCACCACCTTCTCAAGGGTAATTAGGGATGGGCAATAAATGCTGGCCAGCCGGCGATGACCATGTCCCACAATTCATTAAAAAATCCAGTTCTCTGGAAGATTTTAACAAATTCACTTCAAAGATTAGAGACAACGCCTTGTCTCTCTGAAAGCTCCAGATAAGCTAATTTGATTTGAAAAGTGTACGCTCATATCATACGGTCAGGAGTAGAAATGTTCACTCACACAGAGCTCGGTACCATTTGTGGCTCCACAAATACTGAAACCCCATGTCCATATGCAGAAAGAACAGGACAATATTCAGGCTTGAGTTGACAAGTTGCAAGTAATATTCATGCCTCACAAGTGCCAGGCATAGACAATCTCCAATATAAGAACACAAGAACATAAGAAATAGGAGCAGGAGTAGGCCATCTAGCCCCTCGAGCCTGCCCCGCCATTCAATAAGATCATGGCTGATCTGAAGTGGATCAGTTCCACTTACCCGCCTGATCCCTATAACCCCTAATTCCCTTACCGATCAGGAATCCATCTATCCATGATTTAAACATATTCAACGAGGTAGCCTCCACCACTTCAGTGGGCAGAGAATTCCAGAGATTCACCACCCTCTGAGAGAAGTTCCTCCTCAACTCTGTCCTAAACTGACCCCCCTTTATTTTGAGGCTGTGCCCTCTAGTTCTAGTTTCCTTTCTAAGTGGAAAGAATCTCTCCACCTCTACCCTAGCACAGTGGTTAGCACTGCTGCTTCACAGCTCCAGGGTCCCAGGTTCGATTCCCGGCTCGGGTCACTGTCTGTGTGGAGTTTGCACATTCTCCTCGTGTCTGCGTGGGTTTCCTCCGGGTGCTCCGGTTTCCTCCCACAGTCCAAAGATGTGCGGGTTAGGTTGATTGGCCAGGTTAAAAATTGCCCCTTAGAATCCTAAAATGCGTAGGTTAGAGGGATTAGCGGGTAAATATGTGGGGGTAGGGCTGGGTGGGATTGTGGTCGGTGCAGACTCGATGGGCCGAATGGCCTCCTTCTGCACTGTAGGGTTTCTATGATTCTATCCAGCCCCTTCATTATCTTATAGGTCTCTATAAGATCCCCCCTCAGCCTTCTAAATTCCAACGAGTACAAACCCAATCTGCTCAGTCTCTCCTCATAATCAACACCCCTCATAAGGGAATCTAACTATCACCCCTTGACATTTAACGGCATTACCTGGCTGAATCCCCCACTATCAACATCCTGGGGTTATCATTGACCAGAAGTTGAATTGGACTAGCCATATAAATACTGTGACTACAAGAGCGGGTCAGAGGCTGGGAATCCTGCTGCAAGTAACTCACCTCCTGACTCCCCAAAGTCTATCCACCATTTACAAGGCAGTCAGGAGTGTGATGACATGTGAAACCCCACTATCAGCACCCTGGAGGATCACCATTTACCAGAATTTAACTGGACCAACCATATAAGCTTATGGTCAATGATAACACCCAGGTCAGAGGTTCAGAATCCTGCAGTAAGTAACTCACCTCCAGACTCCTCAAAGCCTGTCCACCATTTACAAGGCACAGTTAGGAGTGTGGTGGAATACTCTCCCGTTGCCTGGATGAGTACAGCTCCAACAACACTCAAGAAGCTCAACACCATCTAGGACAAAGCAGCCCACTTGATTAGCACTCTATCCACCATCTTAAACATAAACTACCTCCACCACCGACACACAGTGGTAGCAGTTTGAAATAAATGACCGGTTAATCTGTAGTTTAGGTGTTGGTTGAGTAACAAATACTGACTAGGGCACCAGGAAGAGCCATCCCCACACCTGTTCTTCACATAGCGACACGGGATCTTTGGATCCACCTGACAGAGTAATTGAGGCCTTGGTTCACCATCTCAAAAGAAGCAGAGCATGACTGACAGGGTGACACTCCCTCAGATCTGTACTGTTAGGTTATGTAGAATATATGCTCTCCTGTCTCTGTAGTGGCACTTGAACCCCATGGCCTTTTGACACTGAGGTGGGAGTGCTGCTCTGTGCCACATCTGACGTGACTGAGCTCTGCCCCATTTTCCAATCAATGACACTCACTTTCGCCTGAAAATCAGACGTTACTGCTCTGAAATTCTAGGCTCCAGTCTGAAAAATAGGGGAACCAGCACGGATATGAATAAAAAAGCAAATATAATGGATCCTGGGTGTGGGTCAATGAAGTGTAAAATAAAGATCGAATAACAGCATGTGGTGAACCATAGTTGGTTACCACTATGAGTGCTGAGCCATGGATGGTCAGCACTATGGGGTTTGTAGATATGTTACTGTAATTACTGTTGGTGTTAGGGTTGGGCTGTTCTACCTGTTGATATTGTTCTGTGGTACACTCCAGTTGGCTCCGCCTACCAGGGGAAGTATAAAGGTCACTGCACTGCCTGGAGACCCTTTAGTCTGGGTTTGTATTGTATATAGTGTGCTCCATTCTTGTCAGTAATAAAAGCCTTTATTTCCCGGGTACATTCTAGCCTCCCGAGTGATTTAATCGCGCATCACAGCAAAAATTCAATAACTGAAAAAAAGAAATAGAAGATTAAACATCTGAAAATCTGACAATCTATAAATTGGGTTGAATAAAGAGCTGGGGCTCATTGTAACTAAGAGAGGAAGAGAGGAATTTGATGTCATTTAGCTTATTTGTGGCTGAAGGAGGAAGGTACTCAAATCAATATAGCATTTGTTGATATGAGGACCAAGCCAAGTTGCCTGTCGACCAGTGAAGGCGACTCTGATAGCATTGGAAAGGACATGTGATAAATGGTTGAATTTAATAGAGGGCCATTCCATTTCTGTTTGGCTCCTGTTACTGTTTTGAAAGCATTTTATGAGCGTACTCCTTTGAAACCAAATTAGTTTATCTGGAGCTTTCAGAGAGACAAGAAATTGTCTCTAATCTTTGAAATGAATCCATTAGAAAACCTTCCAGAGAACTGAATACTAGATATAGAGCTATTGAGAAAATGTGAAATGATTGGGGGTGGGGGGGTGATTCTCTGCCCTCACTAGCTGCAGGCGGGATTGCTGCTGACCCATTGAATCGGGCATGAGGGCAACCCCCCCCACCCCAGCCCTCCCAAACAGGAAATCGAGCAGGCGCCAAACAGTGAAGGTCCTGATAAGTGTGGATCTGGCACCTTGGACTCCAAAGGAGGGAAGTTATGAGCCCATGTGCCTTTCTGCTGCTGCCAATTTGGAGATGGAGGGTTCCCCAAGGCACTTAGAGGTTGGGTAGGCTCAATTGGAGGGGGGGCTGGGGAGAGAAGGGGTTGACATTGGGACTCTCCCCCGGCATGGAGGTCTCATGGATGGATTGCCCTTTCTAGCCCTGGGAAAAGGGGAGGTCACTGCTAGAATTTCACTGCCAGTGGGTCACTTGCCTCACATTGGTGTGTCTCCCCTGTTGGGGGGGGGGGGGGTTTGGGGGTCAGGTCTCTGACTGGGGGCGGGGCGAGGGTCACCCTCATGCCTGCAATGTGTGATGGGGGGGGTGGGAGGGGGGTGACCCATTCATTAAGGGATGAGGGGAGGTAGCCCCTCAGTGGTGAGGAGTTAGGAGTGTAGTCCTTGTCAGCGGGGTGCCGCCATCTCTGTTAGGTGGGTAGGGAGGGGGTCATGTTACATAACTCTGACATTGGAGTGCCCTTTAACCACGGCACCCTGATCTCTGTGAAGTCGGGCCGGCTGGCATGTTTCCTGCTTTGAATATTTTTAACCACTAAAGGTGGCTGAATACCAGCTGCAAGCGCTGCCAAGCCAGACTGAAACATTCTGCGTTTCTGCTAGTGGCTGCACTTCATTATTCTCATGGAGATTCTCAGCCAATAATTATGCATAGAAATGAATTCAAATGTAGCTAAGCAATGTTACAAATGCTGAACCTTGAGACGGTTATGTTTTAAACTGTCTCCTTTAATTTAAGGTAAAATAGAGTAGATTGGAGAGGGGATGTGACCCCCCCCCCCGAATAAATCTGCATGGAGACAAATGCTGGAGTTGAGGGGAAGAAGTGAGGGGGGGGGGGGGGAATTGATTTGTTGACCATGGTAATTGAAGTGGTGACTGCCGGCACACAACTGAATCCAGTGGCTTCCTTGCAAAGCCAATCCAGCAGAGAGAGTTTGATGGGGAGGTGAGAGTGGGGGAGGAAGAAACTGCAGAGGGGCTGGAAGGTTCTGTGAGGACCAGGGGGAGTTTGTGTTAGATAAAAGTACAATATCTGTTTAGGAGCAGCCACCAAATGCCTAACATGGGCTGCAGAAGTTACCAGGGCAATGGGATCCTCGATACCTAATAAACATATATAAGAGGCTTCCATGCCTGAGCAATGGCTGCCTAAATCGAGGGTCCTGCAAAATCATATCAGGCACAATGGTGGCAGGAGGTCCACGGTTGGAATTCGCAATGTTCTTCTCACCTCTGACCTCTTCTTGTCACAAGAAGCGATGAAAATTACTCCCACTCGCTTCCTCCTGAGAGATGGAATTAGTATTAGAAATATTAGTAGGCAGAAATATTAGCCAAAGGCATTTTGCCATCCACAAGCCCATTTCTCAATCTTGTGCTATGAAACGAGACATGCCTCTCTGTTTCCTGCCTCTCTGCATGTATCACAGATTGAGAAGCATTGTGGCAGTTGGCTGTCAAACCAATTGGTTGGTTTGATGTTGTAAAGTTGGAGTCAGTTCGGGGCGTCAGGCTCCAGAATGACTCCCAGGAAATAAGCAAATTGTTGTTGTGATGGATTTTTTTCAAGGGGATCCTTTCAATTGTTTGGCAATTTTCTCCTTAAATTTGCATCACTTTTTGTTCCTCAAGGCTTTGGAAATTTTCCAGATTTTTCAGCATGTTAAATAAAATGTCTTTAGGTTGCATTTTCTTGGCAACACACAGGGGATTCTCCTCCACAAATAAGTTGCTGATGCCTTTCTTCTTCATCACCAGCCAGGTATTGACTGGTTCCCCATAAATGTCACTGCATGCCTCCATGGAATGCTTTCACATTTTGGGATTTTTGACTATTTGTACTGGGAGGCTGATGCGCGATATAACTCACAAGGCGAGAGATGCTCGAGGAAATAAAGGCTTTTATTGACTACTACAATAGAGCTACCAAATATAATACACGATCCCAGACTGAGGGGTCCCAGACAGAGCAGTGACCTTTATACCTCTCCCAGGAGGCGGAGTCCGACTGGGATGTACCATAATAACTATATTACAGGTAGAACAGCCCAACCCTAACCCCAACAGTAACATGTAGAACAGACTCATAGTACTGGCCAGACCCTGGCTCAGTACTACCTGGTGGGAACCAACGATGGTTCACCACAGAGGCTATTTCAAAGCAATTTACATTAAAATAAGGCTACTAAATTAAATCCAGTTCAACATAGATTATATTCACAACACTTTTCACAATTTAATTAGAATGCAGCACACAAAAGATTCAATCATGATAAAGTAGCTGGACAAAGCTGTGTCCCTTTAAAAGAGCTGTAATATCCCCATGAAGGTTTAAGGTTAAAAAATTTGTTCTGGCTAGTTCTCTGCTACTGGGATTGCGATGTGTGATCACCCTTCTCCTGATCATACCGATGCGCTCACCCTTCTCCTGATCATCTGGATGATCGCAGTGTACAGCCCAATGCTGAATGTGCTGCTGAGTGGCTGCACAATCAGCAGGGGCCCAAATGCATGCAGTGTAAACTATCCTGCGCTGTTTACTGCTAGCCTGCATCTCTTAAAGTGGAGGTACACTCCAATAACAACAGACAGCATGGGGCTGTCTCCAAATGTGTTTCTCAAAGTGTATGGAGCAGCAGGTCAGAGGGAGAGGGCTCCCCCACATTCTCTGATGCAGCACTGAAAGCCCTTAGTCCTACAAGTGGAAAGTTACAGAGGTGTCATCCTCCCACAGAGCATGAAGAGATGGTGAGATTATCTCGACATACTCTGCGAAGGGAATAGGAGCAGCTAGCCACAGAGGTCAATATAAGTCTGATCGAAGTGCTCCAAAGGTTCAATAACCTCACACAAGTGGTCATGTTTAGTGACCTTCAAATGCCACCACTCCACCACATTACTCAATGCACCACATGCCCCCAATAAGATATGCATGTTTTTCCCCCAGCAAACATGGCCCCAGTCCACTCTTACTGATAAGGTTGCTGATTCCCTACTGCAGAAAGGAAGGAGACAGAGGCAAAGATAAGTTGTGCAGTTACGTTAGCTGCAATTGTGCTCACTAGAGCAGAGAGTGACAGGTATTGTTGCAGGAGGTCTGTCACCTCATTTATCCAGAAGACCAGCCTCTTGATGTACTGCTCCTCGCAGACCATGCACATGGTGTCCTGGACCTATGTACTCTATTTGGAGGGTAAGGGTGCCTCTGAGATCACCTCCTTCTATTTGGTCTCCTTGTGACTGCAACGCGACTTCCTTCTTCATTCTGAGGCTGGTCTTCTCATCTCCCAGACAAAGTGGAACTTTCTGGACTCCATGAACAAAACGTGTGTTTTCAGAAGCCCTCAAGGATCCAGAACATTGGACAGTCACAACAAATACATTAGGACAATCTAATTGGCAATAAACCTGCAATGTAATGCAATCAAATGGTCTCCCAAATCCGTTTTAGCTGGGATCAGTTTAGTATCCCTGAAAATAGCACAGGGAATGGCTGCTCCCTATTTTGTACCGTACACACAGATTGAGGGACTGACGGTAACAATTCAGGTAGAAACAGGATTGAGGTCGGGGTCTCGGCAGTGATATTAGAACAGCCTCAGTCAGCTCCCAGTCAGGGGGAATACACCTGAAATCAACCTGAAACACTGCAAGGACTGTTCTCCTGAGCTCTGGTTATCTCTTCAATCTTTGGAATATTCCCCTCTCCTCCCACGTCACAACTTTGTTCTTTGACGTCATTTGTGCGGAAACCAGAACACCATCAATCTCATCGAATGCAGTTTTAGCTAACCTGTCCCTCAGGGAATTAATGAGCCTGGGCTCATTAACTCAGGGTTTATACTATATCAATGATTTACTGGAGAATAATACTGAGCAGGGCAGTCCACCCAGTCCCATGGGATTCTCACTGGGTAGTAAATTAGCCCTAGAGGCTCTTGTTACTTAAGTTTGTCTGACAGCCAGATCATGCTACAACTGCCATTAAACTCAAGGGCAAACCCTGTACAGCAGGGAACAAGCACAAAATCAGCACCACCATCTTATAACCAGAACTCTGACCAATGGTCCCTGAAGCTGCCACATTCCTGTGAATGCAAAAATCACTGACTTTACCCTTGGTATTTCTCAGCCCTAATTAATCTACTCTCTAATTCCCAGTCTTGGTATATAATGCTCAACAAAACTTTGCATTTACTCCCAGTTAATCCAAAATGCAAGCTGCTGATTTTTGAAACAAAATCTAGCCAAACCTTTGGTTAAAACTGGCGCAGAACAAAATTAAAAGCTCTGGAAGTGTAGATTCAAACCCCAGTTACCCATTCACACAATACATGCATTTTTCCAGTCCAAAGATGTGCAGGTTAGGTTGATTAGCTATGCTAAAAATTGCCCTGAGTGTCCTGAGATGCGTAGGTTAGAGGGATTAGTGGGTAAATATGTAGGGATATGGGGGTAGGGCCTGGGTGGGATTATGGTCGGTGCAGACTGGATGGGCCGAATGGCCTCTTTCTGTACTGTAGGGTTTCTATGATTTCTATGATTTTTAAGACTTTAATGTTCTTCTTTGTCTCTGATTATCTATCTTCCCTTTCCTGCCTGAAGGAGGTGACTCATGCAGTTCTGACCCTGCTGCAGCTCTCAGAAACAGCAAATATTCATGGACAAGTCCATCAGTGCAAAATTCAATAACAGAGCCATTGGAGATTAGGTGTCCCTGCTCAGAATGCAATGGAGCTGTGGAACTATGTTGCAACTGATTTGATTCACACTTAGCCAGTGGACTGTCTAAGAAACCTGAGGAGTGTTTGTTATGTGGAAACTGGATGGGTGCAATACTTGCTAATACATCAATACTTGATCATTGTGGTGATGCTGCTGAATTGAGCAGAATAATTTGAATTGAATAGAACTGCTGATCGCAGCAAGGAGGCTAATTGAAACCAGATAGGTAACCACAGAGGAACAGGAAGAGGTCCTTATATGGCTAAGCCAATACAAGACAACTTGGGAAAATACTAATCAACCAACAGCTGATCATGCACTCAACTGACCAATCTGTATCCAGACAGGATTGTGCACAAACTCTTTCACAAAGATTTTAAAGATAGAATTTTAAGGATCGCTCGCCATTCCGAGAAGTGTTGTGTAACACGCTACTGCTGACTCTTGGAAGCCCACTGCCATTTAATGCTCACTTGAGCGTTGATTGGCAGTGGACAGGATTTCCATCTGCTCTTAGAAGGAAATCCTGCCTGTGAGAGCTGTCAGCCAATCAGATTGGCTTGCAGCTCTTCAACCCAGCCAGGCACAGCACTGGGGTCAAAAGAGAAAATGATGGAAAATCTCAGTAGGTCTGGCAGCATCTGTAAGGAGAGAAAAGAGCTACCGTTTCGAGGCCAGAGGACCCTTTGTCAAAGCTAAAAGGCATAGAAAGTCAGAGATATTTATACTGTAGGGTGAGGGAATGAAAGATGAGTCATAGCCACAGAAACCAGGGAAACCAGTTAATAGCTGTCCACAGAGAGAATAAAGGGTGTGAATAGCCAAATGGCAGAGAAGCTAAAATGAAGATGTTGAGAATGAAAACAAAGGGGTCAAGGTGGGGTAGAGCTAATCACCTGAAGTTGTTGAATTCGATGTTGAGACTGGAAGGCTGTAAAGTGCCTAGCCGGAAGATGAGATGCTATTCCCTCAGTTTGCGTTGAGGTGGCAGCACTGGGATGGCCAGTACTGCAGTGTCGTCCAGGAATTAATTCCTGGGACCATTGAAAAGCTATGTTCTATGGGGAGAAGGGTAGAGGATGTCCTGGGAAGTCAGGAAGTGGGTGATCACAGGGATGGGGTAGGCTGGAGGGATGGAGGCCTAGAGCTCCAAAATCCCATAGGGGAGGACACCAAACTCCCAAGGAGCCTTCAAATTGAGGCAAACCCCCCACCCTGCCAAAGATGAGGAAAAGTGTTTTTTTGTTTCCCACCCTATCCACACTCCTACCAGCCTAAAAATTGAGACTGTGTGGAAAAGGCCCTTTAGTGGCCATTAAGTGTTTTCTCATCTGAGATCCTGCCTGATCGAACGTGAAATTGCACCTGGGTTTGGGCAGGCGGGTTTCCAGGGGGAATCCTGTCCATCCATTCAATTTTCTGCTCCCTCCGCCCCACCTGCCTCAGAACTCACCTTGGGGGGAGTGAGAGATTCTGCCCAAAGCGTATTCTGTATGTAAACCCCCTGTCACACAGGAGTACTTAAGAAAGACAGAGGATACATATTTAAAGGAAGAGTCCGAACGAACCATGCAGGAGGACCTTGGTCAAATGTCACTCCTAAATGATCTACAATTGACAGCCTGCGGGGTAACTGTATGACTTAATTCATGATGTGGAGATGCTGGCGTTGGACTGGGGTAAACATAGTAAGAGTTTTAACAACACCAGGTTAAAGTCCAACAGGTTTATTTGGTAGCAAATCCCATTTGCTACCATATGGCGTTTGCTAGCAAATGGCATTTGCTACCAAATAAACCTGTTGGACTTTAACCTGGTGTTGTTAAAACTCTGACTGACTTAATTCAAACAGTTTGTTTAAAATTCTCAATAAATCTTTTAGATTTAGAGATTGTGTCAATCATAATTCTAGGTCTCCGAATCGAAGAGGCAAAATCAACCAAGGATTGCAAGCTAGATTAGAATCTTTAATCAGCAAACTCTTTTCATACAATTGATGGAAACCTGATGACTTGATGTGTGGAATTTTCCCAGTGTGTGTGCGGTCAGCAAGCGAGCCTGAAAGATAGCACACAAGGTCTCACACCGAAAGCCATCTTCCTGGGCCCTGATGTGCCAGCACGATTGGCTTTGCACCCTTTTTGAGTGCAAAGAGATTTAAATATTAATGACACATTAACATCCCGGCACAGCAGTTTCCGGCCTCCCAGACATTTCCCCCCTTGTTGACGAGAGGTCTCATGGTCCCCAGCAATGGGGGCCAGGTGTGATGGCCAAACCAGGAGGATCGGAGGCCACTGAAGCTCCCGGGTGGTCGGGGACATAGTCGGACTGTGCCCATGGGGAGGGAGTGGGGGGAGAGGGACCGTCACAGGGAGCAACGGGTGGGGGATGGTGGGCAGTGTCCTACGTCTGTGGGGAGATGGCAGGAGATTTCCCAGTTTAATGGCAGATTGGGGTGCCTGCGCAATGATGCCCCAAGCTCTCTGCAGCCCACTTCACCGGTGAGCCATAAGATTGTGATTTGCGGCTCGCCGAAAAAACCAGTACCATTTGTTCCCATTTTTTCCCTCGTTTGGCATTTAAAATTTTTTTCATAAGGTTGTGATCAGAATCACTGGTCCAGAGAGAGACAGGGAAAAGGTTGTGCACTAAATCATGGATAGGTACTCAGTGGCGCCCAAATCTAGGTTGAGCCATCCGATGTGGAAATAGGCTTTGTTTGCTCTCTGAGCTGAACTGAAAAGATCCCATGGCACTAATTAGCAGAAGATACTGGATCTCTCCCAATGCTTATTCCTCAGTCACAATCACTAAAACTGATCATCTGGTTATTATCACATTGCTGCATTGCTGTTTATAGGAGTTGAGGATTTTTTTTATCCATGAGACATGTGCATTGGTAGCTGGCCAACATTTCTTGCCCATTCCTAATTGCTCTTGAGAAGGTAGTGGTGAGCTGCCTTCTTGGAATGCTGCAGGCCATGTGCTGTGGGTTGACCCGCAATGCCATCAGGGAAGGAATTCCAGGATTTTTATCCAGCAAACTGTGAAGGAACAGCAATATATTTCCAAGTCAGGATGGTGGGTGGCTGGGAGGAAAACTTGCAGGTGGTGGTGTTTCCATGTATCTGCTGCCCTTGTCCTTCTAGATGGAAGTGGTCGCAGGTTTGGAAGGTGCTGATCTTTCTGCAGTGCATCTTGTAGATAGTACACACTGCTGCTGCTGAGCAGTGGTGGTGGAGGGAGTGGATGTTTGTAGATGTGGTGCCAGTCAAGTGGGCTGCTTTGTCCTGAATGGTGTTGCGCTTCTCGAGTGTTGTTGGAGTTATACCCATCCAGGCAAATGGGGAGCATTCCATCACACTCCTGACTTGTGCCTTGTAGATGGTGGACAGGCTTTGGGGAGTCAGGAGGTGAGTTACTCGCCGCAGTATTCCTAGCCTCTGACTTGCTCTTGTAGCCACTGTGTTTATGTGGCAAGTCCACTTGAGTTTCTGGTCAATAGTAACTCCAAGGGTGTTGACAGTGGGGGATTCATTGATGGTAACACCATTGAATGTCAAGGGCCGGTGGTTCATTACCTTTTATTGGTGATGGCATTGCCTGGTATTTGTGTGGCACAAATGTAACTTGCCACTTGTTAGCCCAAGCCTAGATATTGCCCAGACCTTGTTGAATTTGAACATGGACTGCTTCAGTATCTAAGGAGTCGCGAACAGTGCTGAACATTGTGCAATCATCGGCAAACATCCCCACTTCTGACCTTATGACAGAGGGAAGGTCATTGATGAAGCAGCTGAAGATGATTGGGCCTAGGACACTACCCTGAGGGACTCCTGCAGAGATGTCCTGGAGCTGAGATGACTGACCCCCACAACCACAACCATCTTCCTATGTGCCAGGTACAACTTCAACCAATAGAGAGTTTGCCCCCTGATACCCATTGATTCCAGTTTCACTGGGGCTCATCGATGCCACACCCGGTCGAATGCAGCCTTGATGTCAAGGGCTGTCACTCTCAGCTCACCTCTGGAATTCAGCTCTTTTGTCAATGTTTGAACAAAGGCTGTAATGAGGTCAGGAGCTGAGTGACCCTGGCGAAACCCAAACTGGGCATCACTATGCAGGTTATTGCTGAGCAGGTGCTGCTTGATAGCACTGTTGATGACCCCTTCCATCACGTTACTGATGATCGAGAGTAGACTGATGGGGCAGTAATTGGCTGCTTTTTGTGTACAGGACATACCTGGGCAATTTTCTACATTGTTGGGAAGATGCCAGTGTTGTACCTGTACTGAAAGAACTTAGTAAGAAGTTTAACAACACCAGGTTAAAGTCCAACAGGTTTATTTGGTAGCAAAAGCCACACTTAGGCTGTGGCTTTTGCTACCAAATAAACCTTTTGGACTTTAACCTGGTGTTGTTAAACTTCTTACTGTGTTTACCCCAGTCCAACGCCGGCATCTCCACATCATGACTGAAAGAGCTTAGCCAGTGGAGCGGCAAGTTCTGGAGTACAAGTCTTCAGTACTGTCGGAATGTTGTCAGGGCCCATTGCCTTTGCAGTATCCAGTGCCTCCAACTGTTTCTTGATATCACGTGGAGTGAATTGAATTGGCAGGAGACTGGAACCTGCGATGCTAGGGACCTCGGAAAAGACTGAGAAGAATCATCCACTCGGCACTTCTGGCTGAAGATTGCTGCAAATGCTTTAGCCTTATCTTTTGCACTGATGTGTTGGGCTCCTCCATCATTGAGGATGGGGATATTTGTGGAGCCACCTCCTCCAGTGAGTTGTTTAATTGTCCCCAACCATTCATGACTGGATGTGGCAGGACTGCTGAACTTGGATCTAAGGAATCCCTTAGCTCTATCTATCACTTGCTGTTTGGCATGCAAGTAGTCCTGTTTGATAGCTTCACCAGGCTGACACCTCATTTTTAGGTATGCCTGATGCTGTTCCTGGCAGGCCCTCCTGCACTCTCCATTGAAAGAAGTCTCACAACACCAGGTGAAAGTCCAACAGGTTTAACCTGTTGGACTTTAACCTGGTGTTGTGAGACTTCTTACTGTGCTTACCCCAGTCCAACTCCGGCATCTCCACATCATGACTCTCCATTGAACCAGGGTTGATCCCCTGGCTTAATGGTAATGGTTGAGTGGGGGATATGCTGGACCATGAGGTTGTAAATTGTGCTGCAGTACAGTTCTGCTGCTGTTAATAGCCCACAGCGCCTCATGGATGCCCAGTCTTCAGCTAGATCTATTTGAAGTCTGTTGCAATTAGCATGGTGAAAGTGCCACACAACACGATGGAGGTTATTCTCAATGTGAAGGCGGGACTTCATCTCCACAAGGACTGTGCGGTGGTCACTCTTACCGATACTGTCATGGACAGATGCATCTGCAGCCAGCAGATAAGGATGAGGTCAGGTATATTTTTCCCTTTTGTTGATCCCTCACCACATGCTGCAGACCCAGTCTAGCAATTATATTCTTTAGGACCCGACCAGCTCGATCAGTAATGTTGCTGCCAACATTTGAAATCCCCCACCCAGAATACATGTTGCACCTTGCCACCCTCAGTGCTTCCTCCAAGTGTCGTTCAACATGAGCAGTACTGATTTATCAGCTGGGGGAGGATGGTTCGTGGTAACCAGTAAGAGGTTTCCTTGCCCATGTTTAACCTGAAGCCATGGGACTTCATGGGCTCCAGAATCAATATTGAGGACTCCCAGGGTAACTCCCTCTCGATTATGCACCATCTCTGCTGCGTCTGTCCTGCTGGTGGGACAGGACATATCCAGGGACGGTAGTGGTGGTGTCTGGGATGTTTTCTGTAAGGTATGATTCTTTGAGAATGACTATGTTAGGCTGTTGCTTGACTAGTCTGCGAGACAACTCTCCCAATTTTAGCACGAGCCTCAAATGTTGGTAAGGAGGACTTTGAAGGGTTGACAGGGCTTTCTGTTTTGTCATTGTTTTTTCCAGTGCTTAGGTTGATGCCAGGTGGTCCATCTGGTTTTAATTTTTTGTTGAGACTTTGTAGCAATTGATACAAGGAGCGGTTTGCTAAGCAGAGGGCAGTTGAGAGTCAATTGAGCTGTGGCTCTGGAGTCACATGCAGGCTAGACCAGCTAAGAAAAGAACAAGATGTGTTTTTCCAACAAATCGACAATGGTTACATGGTCATCAGTAGATTCTTAACTCCAGATATTTTTTATTGAATTCAAATTGTACCACCTAGGATTCGAACCTGGATCCCCAGAACATTCGCTGAGGAGTTTCTGGATTGCGATAATACCACAAGGCCATTGCCTCCCATTCTGACTGTCACGTCTCCTACATTACAACACTTCAAAATGAACCTTATTGGTTGTAAAGTGCCTTGGGCACCCTGAGGCTATGGAAGATGCTTCATAAATGCAAATCTTTCTTGATAACTTCAAAACCCACCTTAGAGTCAAAGGTGGCACCTGTCATTCACAGAAAGAACTAATTTCTCAGAATCATGTCTTTTGATGGGGGTGGGGGGGCGGTGGGGGGGGGAGGTGGGAGTGGCAGGGATGGGATGTTGGTGGGGGGGGGGGGGGTGGGGGGAGGATGATCGCTATGACATTTCCACCTCTTTAAACTCTGACCCAAATGAGCTCAGCTGTTCGTGTCCAACATTCCCTCGAAGGAATGTCTTCCAAAGAAGTCAACTCAAACAATTTAAAAAGCTTCAATGACAGGTTATCGTTATCGCAGAATCTGATTTTGTTTCCAATATCTTGTGTAAACCTTTCACTGAGTCTCTCTCACCATGCATGGCACTGCATTCGAAAGGTAAGTCACAGCTGTGAAATAAATCTGTATGTTCCCACCAACCTGAAAATAAAAAAAAAGTTATTTTCACTAGACTCAAGGTTTGGGGTTTATATCCAATTAAATTCTGAAGCCAGCCAGCAGCCTGCATCTGGCCTTGAGATGTTGGAATGCTCCACTCGAAGACACTGCATGTAATGTCTGAGCAGATAATAACTTTCCTGGAGAATCAGATTTACGGATAATTTACAAGGCGGAATATTTTGAGGTGAATGGAAACAAGTGTAGGAAATGCAGCTTCAATGAGCAAGGCTGAACCCTGGCTGATTGTCATCAATAATCTGTCACATATCCAATAATGCAAGTTTAAGATCAGACCAGGATTCTCACTGCAGCAGCAGCAGGGCCATTATAGATACAGCATTATATGCGGCAGCAACTTGTTCAAAGCAGAGCCTGGCTCCATATTGAAACCGGTCCCACTCACATCAGCCATAATCTTATTAAATGACGGAGCAGGCTCGAAGGACTGAATGTTCTATTCTTGTTCCCATTTCTCCTGGTCTTATGGACACATCAGCTTCATTCGTCATTAGTTGTTCCATCCATTTGATTGGTGTTGTGCCAGGGCTGATTTCACATGAGTCATTGCTCACGCCCATGAAGCATGGCATCGTGCCTTGTAATGTCCTAACTATGTTAGGAGTGGTGGGTTTTGCACAAAAGGAAAATATATGATTTGCACACATAGATTTGAACTAACAGCAGATTTATTGAAGGAGTTATGTCTGTACAGAGGATAAACTCAAACTAAAACAGTAGCCTATGCCGCGCCCTGATGACATCATCAAATCGTGTGATCAGATCTTAAAGCAATCTTCAACCACTTAAATG
The DNA here is from genome assembly GCF_964213995.1 of Mustelus asterias. Taxonomy (NCBI): domain Eukaryota; kingdom Metazoa; phylum Chordata; class Chondrichthyes; order Carcharhiniformes; family Triakidae; genus Mustelus; species Mustelus asterias. The sequence continues at coordinate 6,912,520 of NC_135817.1, read as the reverse complement.
TATAACAGTACCACAAATCAAAGAACAAGTCAGACAATGGCCGAGTGACACTGGTCATAGAGCTGCAGTCAATATACTCAGGTGGAATTCAACTCCAACCACTTGGCTGCAAATAAAAGATATCCTGATTCATAATAATGAATGAGCAACCCATCTTCAATAGAAATCAGCATGAGGAGAAATGTGAAACAGGCTGGTACTTCATTATCACTCATTTTACATTGTCTCACAAAGTCAGGATTTACCCCAGAATGTTATGTTTTGCAGTATTGGCCAAATTTTAATGACTTGCTGCTGTACCAAGCACCTTATTTGTGGATTGATAGATAACATCTGCTTAACGTTAGTTACCAGCATCTGCCTGAAGGAGAATCGCAGTAAAATCCTTTATTTCAGATTTTTCATTTTGTTTCTGCACAACAGCTACTACTCATTAATTCTTTGCATTCTGAATAAAATAAAAAAAGGAAATAGTAGCTCATTCAGCAGGTGGAAAGATGTATGAAGTCATCAGAAGGTAATGCTGTATACCCCATATGCAATGCCCACCTTATGGAACCATAGAATTCTACAGCACAGAAAGAGACCACTCAGTCCATTGATTTTCTGCTGGCTCTTATGAAGAACAATCCCGTTATTTCCACTCATTTGCTTACGTCTGCTTTTGTTCACTACATTTCCAAGTTCCATGTTGTCTGCTAATTTCAAGATTGTGCCACTAAACCCAAGTCATTCATAAATATGAAAAACTCACAATGACCCTGGTGCTGGACCTTGGGGAACTTCTCTCTCATCCTCCTCCAGTCTGCAAAATGGCCATTAACCAAAGCTCCATGTTGTCTATCCTCACGTATCCTTGCTGCTCCTTGTGTCCCAGATGGACTTGGATTTTGCCAGCAAACCTAACATGTGATATTTTGTCAAGCTCCTTCTGAAAGTTTATATGCATAACTGCCTCACCTACCTTATCAAAAAACTTGATCAAGTTAATCTAGCACCTCTTTACCCTTAACGAATCTAGCCAGGTTCTCCTTTATGAGTCTATTCTTGTCCAAGTGGCAGTTAAATTTCTCCTAGATTAAAAACATTCTGACTTTACATTGATTGGCCTGTAATTTGCAGGTTTATCCTTCTCTTCATTTATGATGACCAAGGGTGGGATTTTCTGGCCCTGCTCACCCCAAAACTGGAAAATACCACCCAAGGCTGACGGAACTTTGCATGTTCCGCCCCCTGCCCATTACAATTCCGTTAAACCTCCCCCCCTCCCCTAAGTGTGTAACAGTCGCAATCCTCTAGTCCTTTGGCAATGTCCCTCTATCTATGATGGATTGGAAATATATCGCAGAATCGCCACAATTCTTGCTCTTACTTCCCTCAGTATCCTAGGGTACATTCCGTCTGGCAGTTTTTCTACTTTAATTTCCACCAGTCTTCCCAGTTCCTTCTCCTCTTCATTATTTTCTCATCCTGCCAACCTCCCTGTTTATCATAACCTATCATTGAGGAAGACAGTGGCTTAGTGGCAATGTCACTGAATTAGTACTCCAGAGGCCCAGGCTAATGCTTTGGGGACATGCAGGTTCAAATCCCAAAACAGCAGTTGGTGGCACCTGAATTCAAATAAATTAATTGATAAAATCTGGAATTAAAACTTAGTTTCAATAATGGTGACCATGAAACTAGCACTGATCATTAAAAACCCATCTGACTCACCAATGTCCCTTTAAGGGAAGGAAATCTGCTGTCCTTACCTGGTCTGGCGCAGCAATGTGGTTGTCTTTTAACTGCCCTTTGAAATGGCCCAGGAAGCCACTCAGTTCAAGGGCAATTCAGGATGGGCAACACATGCTGACCTGGTTACCGACACCCATGTTTCATGAAAGGAATAAAAAAATCTTCAGCAAAGTCCTCTTCCTTGGTAAGTACCCATTATAATGACTTACTTTGGGATGAAAGGGCCAGTACAAAAATTGCTGTGATTACATCAACTCCATTGAGACCCAACAATGCACAAGGTTTAGTGACGATTCTATGATGGAGTGACTATAAGTTGGCTTTGCATTCCAATATTATTAAACGTGGTGAGTTTAGTAACTGAACCTCCTTAACAATGTACGATTGTTATGAACTATGTACAATTGTCCTTTCTAGCCTCTTCTCACATTCAAAGTACATTTTTGTGTGTATAGAAATATAGTTGCACCAGAAGTAGTAAAAGGGTGGCTATAAGTTGGAGTATGGCAGATCTATGGAACAAGCCACACTCACTAGTTAGGTTAAGATTGACAATGGTATAAATCTGTTGCCCCATGTTTGAGAGAATGGTCTTTGAAGGGGCAATTCAGAATAGGATCAACAGCTTCTGCTTGCATCCCATGGTCTGAAAAATGGCAAAGATTCATGCATGTTCCTCTCTGATGACAGAGCAGACAAGGCGTCTGTCTCTCCCTTTCTTTTCATCCTGACCCATTGAGCTGTTGATAATGACTATCAGTGGGTAGCGCCCTTTCCACTGAGTCAGAGAGCTCTGGGTTCAAGTCTGACCAAGAGACTCAAGTACATATCCAGGCTGACACTTCAGTGCAGTACTGAGTGAGTGCTGCAGTGTTCAAGCTGCCATCTTTGCATGATTTGGTAACCAAAAGCCCCTTCCGTCCTATCATGTGGATGTAAAAGATCCCAGGGTAATTATTTTGAAAATTAGCAAGTGAGTTACTCCTTGGACAACATTTATCCCTCAACCAACAGCAAAAACAGATTATCTGATCATGATTTTATTGCCTTTTAGGAGGTGTTGCTGTGCACAAACTAGCTGCTGTGTTTCTTACATTACAAAAGTATTTCCTTGGCTGTAATGTGCCGTCTGATGGCTAGTAATCTTGAAAAGTTCGATAAAAATCCAAGTCTTTATTTTATGACTGCAAATCCCAACATTTCTGAAGTGTAGATTGAAGTGACAAACATGAAATCATGTAGATTTTTGTCTGCAGGGGCACAACTGGCACCTGACTGATGTAGGGCATTTCTAGAACATGCCAAGTTTCTGAGTCATATGCAAAAAAGTGATGGAACAAATGTGAGCAGAGTGGTATGCCTCTCAAGCTTGGAGACCTCCAAGGCTGGGGTTTTGAGTGAATTATTTATTCTGGAATTCACCAACAATAAAAGATTAAGGGTTGTGTGACTCCATCATTTTGAACATCATATAGGTGTCACCAAGAGAAAGCGATTGCTTGATCCTGGGCATTTTGTGAGGAGTCCACCTTTGTCTGGACGATAATAGGTAGGAGAATATGAGACCAGATAGAGCAGCACCAGCAACTGTAGAGCAGGGCCAAAAGAGTGATGTGGCATCCCTTCTCCTTCTACTGGACATCCCTTGTCCTCCAGACCTCCCTTCACCAGAACCTCCAGTAACACCAGAACCTGTGTGCTCTTTCTCTCAGTCCCTGAATCAGGTGGGAGATTTAAACAATTCACTCTTCAAAAACCGACAAGAATTCTGTGGGCTACTGTCAATGAATGGAAGGTTCTGGTCCTTTGCTGTTGGCTCAGTATTCAGGCCAACATTGATCCCATTTTCAAGCTGTACATTCCTGATCACAACAAAACAGGACCTCTGGTCCCTTTGTCAATTAGCTTAGATCTGTATCCTCTGCTTACTGTGCTACCAAATAAACCTGTTGGACTTTAACCTGGTGTTGTTAAACTTCTTACTGTGTTTACCCCAGTCCAATGCCGGCATCTACACATCATGACTACCATCGACACCACAAACTACCGGCTCCAAGTGGAGAGGATCGCCAAGAAGATCGCGCATATCGACACAGACATCAAGTTTCTACAAAGATGCAAGAAAGCAGACAAGATGCTCTCTCCACTCACATTGTTTCGTTTCTTAAAGACTTGATTAGTTGTAAGTATTCGCATTCCAACCATTATTCATGTAATTTGAGTCTGTGTCTTTATAAGCTCTGTTTGTGAACAGAATTCCCACTCACCTGAAGAAGGGGCTAAGAGCTCCGAAAGCTTGTGTGGCTTTTGCTACCAAATAAACCTGTTGGACTTTAACCCGGTGTTGTTAAACTTCTTACTGTCCTGTCTGCCACTGGAAACAGTTTCTCCCTATTCAATATGTCTAAACCTACCATGATTTTGAAGACCTCTATCAAATCTCTTAAATTTTCTGTGGTCTTTGAAGAACACCCCTGGTTTCTGGAGTGCCTCCACAGAGCTTTTCAATTCTAGTATCATTCTAGCGAATGCACCCTTTGAGCTGTTAAATGAAAATCTTTCTTGAATTTGTTCAAGGCAAACCATGCTTGACTTTCAAAAAGGAACTAGTTATATACTGGAAATGGAAGAAATTTACTGGGTTATGGGAAAAGAGTGAAGTGGGTGAGGTACTAATTAGCTTGTTCAAAGAGCTGTTCGAGACACGGTGGGTTGTAGAGCTCCTTCTGTGCTGTATCATTTCATGATTCCATGAAGCAAATTCTCTTGTACACCCTTCAGAAATTCCTTCCCCTCTTTGCTCTTTACACTGTTATTTTCCCAGTCTATATTAAGATTGTTGAAGTCCTTCATTATCACTACCCTATGATTCTTGCATCCTTTTTGCAATTTGTCTGCAAATTTGATTTTCTATCTCATTCCTACTATTTAGTGCTCGATAGTCTACACCCACCAGTGTCATAGCTCCTCTTTTGTTCTTTAATTCTAACCAGATAGATCATCATTCCTTTCAAATACTGTAACAGAATCTTTAATTAAAACTGCCATTGCTCCTCAACTTTTTTTTCCATCCTTATTTTTCCTGAAAACAATTAAGCCAGGGATATTGGCTGTGAAAATTAGTTCCGTATGTCACCGGCGTGCTGCTGTGCACTGAAAGCATGAAGTCAGTGAACGGACCATGATAGTAAAGAGCCACTTGTTTGGCACACAGCCAGCCATTTAACACTTGGTAACCTCTGTGATCAAGAAAGTGGTCATCCAAGCAGGAAGACCTTAACTGGTAAACTTCTATATGGCATAGAGCAGCAGAGAGTATATTAATACATACATTAACTGTGGCTGTTGAAGTAATTAAAGCCATAAAAAGGTAAACAGTGCATCTTTTTTGTTAGAGTGTGGCAGTAGTATAGAGGCACAATACAAAAACAAGGAATTGAGTTTGCTGAGAAAGCCAAAGGTTGACCACTCTCTTAATCACAGAGGGTACCCCCTACTCACTCCCTACCCACCCATTGCCCCTTCAACTGTCATGCTTTGGCTGAGGTGCTTTTGGCTTTCTTTGTTTGCTGGTGCAGTTAGTGGAAGCTGAAAGGACAGTGTTGAGTATTATTTGGAGGAGTTCCATAAAGTTGTTGCATTTGCACAGAAGTGGTGTTGACAAATTGGAGAAAAATGGTTGTTGGTTTGTCAGTAGAAATCTTTCTTCTGTTATTGGTCCTCTCATTGCAATCCTTCTTGGGTTGAATGAAAATGGAGTTCAGCAGACAACAGAGAAGCAAAACCTGTGTGAAGGGGGGTGGGGATGTGTGGGGAGGGTGAAAAGAGAGAGGGGGGTGGGGAAGGAGGAGGGTTCTCAATAACACCCAAGTTCTACAGAGAAATTCTGCAATCTCCATTTCAGTCAGGAGCAGTGTATGAAGCACCAATAAGGAGGTGGTGACTGCAATGTGTCACCTCCTTCAACCCAATGGTAGCAGGTAGCACAGTGGTTAGCATTCCTGCCTCATGGTGCCAGAGATCCTGGGTCAGTTTAGGTCTTGGGTGACAGTCTGTGTGGAGTTTGCACATTGTTCCCATGTGTGCATGGATTTCCTCCGGATGCTCCAGTTTCCCCCCACACTCTAAAGATGTGCAAGATAGGTTAATTGGCCATGGGATAGGGCAAGGTGGTGGGTCTGGGTAAGATACTCTGTCAAAGAGTCGGTGTAGACTGAATGGGCCAAATGGCCTCCTTCTGTAGGGATTCGATGAACCTGCAGCCACATTGCAGGGAGAGGTCAGCGCTGCCAGTGGTCATTAAAGTCACTGACACCCTCAATTTCGCAGTCATTAGACCCTTCCAGAAAGGAACAGAAGACATCAGCAACATCTCGCAGTTTGCCGTCTATCACTGCATCAAGGTGGCCACAGAGACCCTGTATAGAAAGGGAGGGGACTTCATCACCTTCTTACAGACCACAGAGAAGCAGCAGGAGTGAGTACATAGATATGCCAGGTTGGTGGGCTACTGGTGCAGGCAATCAACTGCACACAAAAGTGGTTCCACATACAATCCATATTACTTGTGCAGAGGCCATGGAAATTAGTGGCACATCTTCATCTCTCTGTGGTGACAGAATTACAAATATCTCTGGCAAAAGTCTGTTTACTCCCATCATTAATGACTGAACTACAGGAGAGCTGAGTATGGCGCTTGTCAAGATTGTGGATTTATCATGATCCCCGTGTTTTGTCTTCCAAGGTCTTTGTGTTACAGTAAGTGTCCTCGGTCACCCATACAGAAAATTCCTCAGAGGACCTCATTCCCTCTGAAAGTGCACCGTCACAGGATGTAGAGCCACACACAGTGTCAACAAAACAAAGGAGATTGTCATCGACTTTAGGAAACGTAAAGGAGAACATGCTCCTGTCTACATCAACAGGGGCGGAGTAGAAAGGGTCGAGAGCTTCAGGTTTTTAGGTGTCCAGATCACCAACAACCTGTCCTGGTCCCCTCATGCCGACACTATAGTTAAGAAAGCCTCTACTTTCTCAGAAGACTAAGGAAATTTGGCATGTCAGCTACGACTCTCACCAACTTTTACAGATGCACCATAGAAAGCATTCTTTCTAGTTGTGTCACAGCTTGGTATGGCTCCTGCTCTGCCCAAGACCGCAAGAAACTACAAAAGGTCGTGAATGTAGCCCAATCCACCATGCAAACCAGCCTCCCATCCATTGACTCTGTTTACACTTCCCGTTGCCTCGGCAAAGCAGCCAGCATAATTAAGGACCCCATGCACCCTGGACATTCTTTCTTCCACCTTCTTCCATTGGGAAAAAGATACAAAAGTCTGAGGAAACGTACCAACCGACTCAAGAACAGCTTCTTCCCTGCTGCTGTCAGACTTTTGAATGGACTTGCCTTGCATTAAGTTGATCTTTCTCTACACCCTAGCTATGACTGTAACACTACATTCTGCACTCTCTCGTTTCCTTCTCTATGAACGGTATGTTTTGTCTGTATAGCGCGCAAGAAACAATACTTTTCACTCTATGCTAATAGATGTGACAATAATAAATCAAATCAAATCAAAACACCAGCAGTAAGAACTGCTACGTTGGCGAGTGCAGTTAGACTCAGTTGGGTTTTCACCTGGTGATTCATCATTCACAAGTGAGCATGAGCAGAAGTTAGTGTCGGGGCAGTTGTGTCATGGAGCACAATTCCATCCAACCTCTGATCAGCTGGATACAGAATGTTGATTCCTGGGAGTTATCGCTGTCAAGGCAGAAACTAGAGGTCAACCAAGGAGAGCGTGGTCACCTCTGCACAGATTCAAACAAGGATCTCAAATGATTTTATGCAGGTCACCACCATAACCATGTAGAGGCTGGATGCCAACATGTCTGCTGCCTTAAACAGGGGCGGCACGGTAGCACAGTGGTCCCTATAACACCCCTTTAATCTTCGCTGCAGCAGAGTGGTAGGAATGATGCGACACTGATTTCAGGAGAGGGATGATGGTGAAAGAGGACATGGAAGTAGCGACTCTACTTGGAGCGCTCCCATTTCTCATTGTCTCAGACAACACATGACCAGCTGATTCATCCCCTGCTGGCCAACTCTGTCCCAGTTACAGATGGAACAATCTCTGGCAAGATCCTCAGAAATTCCAAACCCAGACAGCAACGAGCAGAAGCATCTCACAGTCAAGGCAGAGACCTAAGCAGCTGCTGTAGCCACATAGGATGTACCACTTAATGAGTAACAATTTATTTAATTTATGCTCTTAAGGGTATGCACACGAGTGTTTGACAACATGTCAAGCTTCCTTTATAATGTCACATAAAATGTAAAGATTTGCACCACATCCAAGCCAGGAGGCCAATTTGTCTTGAACAAATGCCTTTGGGCAGGTGGGTAATGGGGGGCTGAGTGTTTGAATGACTGTTTAATGCACTTAAATGCTCTCCACCAAGATGCTGTCATCCTGTTCGGTATTCAGTGTCACCCGCCTGTAGGATGGACACTGACTTACCATCTCCCTGAACTCTGTGGGGACAGTAGGGATGACCACTGCCTGGAACATGCACTTCAGGGAATTCTCAACCTCCCATATGTCTTACATAGAGTCCAACTGCCCCTTGAAGCCACGACACCTTAGGTTTGAACAACTGGAGTCACTTCCTGCCCAGTTACCCAAAACATATCCAGGATTTCCCACTGAGCACAGGAATTGCAGGCAATGGGTCTTTGCTCTCCCATCATTTTATTTAAAAATCTATCAACTTTCATACAAACACACGTGACTTTCAATTAGTATCTCCTTCACCCTCTTTATTTATTTAAGAGCTCTATTCAGTCATACGATGTGGGTGTCGCTGGCTGGGCCATCATTTATTGGCCTTCTCTGACTCCCCTTGAACTGAGTGGCTTGCTAAGTCATTTCAGAGGGCATTTAAGAGTAAATCACATTGCTATGGCCCTGGAGTTACATGTAGGCCAGACTAGGTAAGGATGGCAATTTAACTTCCCTCTAGGGCATTAGTGAACCAGATAGGTTTTTAGAACAATCGATAATGGTTTGTTTCATGGTCATCTTGAGACTTTTGATTCCAGATTTTATTGAATTTAAATTTCACCATCTACCATGGTGGGATTCAAACCTGGATCCCTAGAACACTATCCTAGGTCACTAGATTACTAACCCAGTGACAATACCACTATACTACTGCTTCCCCTAAATTGATTTATGAATACCAGATTTTTATTTAATGCAATTCAAATCCTTTTAATGTTGGCATCTCCTATTTGTCCATTTAGATGTCATCCCCTTAAATCTGATTAATTACTCTGATTATTGGTGTATTTATTTGTTTACTGTTGCTTCTTGATTTAAATTACTTTGCACCACCTTCCCCGTGCATTGAATTCTCATTCTCACCAAATTCCTGTCTTCACTGTTTAGCAAACGATTCCATTCAGCAGATTTATCCAAAGCTTACTGAGCTCTGTGCTTTTGCAAATGTCACTCTATATCCTTCAGACTAGGCACAACTAGTCAGGCAACTTTCAGTCGCAATAGTTAGCACAGAGTAAGGAATTCACTTATGGCAAACTGACTGTTCATAGAATCATAGAATCATAGAAACCCTACAGTGCAGAAGGAGGCCATTCGGCCCATCGAGTCTGCACCGACCACAATCCCACCCAGGCCCTACCCCCACATATTGTTATCCGCTAATCCCTCTAACCTACACATCCCAGGACTCTAAGGGGCAATTTTTTTTTTTAACCTGGCCAATCAACCTAACCCACACATCTTTGGACTGTGGGAGGAAACCGGAGCACCCGGAGGAAACCCACGCAGACACGAGGAGAATGTGCAAACTCCACACAGACAGTGACCCAAGCCGGGAATCGAACCCGGGACCCTGGAGCTGTGAAGCAGCAGTGCTAACCACTGTGCTACCGTGCCGCCCGTTAATTGCCACTGATTCTTAAATTGGCAAACAAGATTTAAAGCTGAATTTTATGGGGGTGGAGGAGGAAGAGACTGCTTTCCCTCCCTTCCCCATTAGAAAAATGGTCTCAAATCAATCGATTTTAGAAAAGGCCACCCCACAGTGATATTATGCTGCAAGTAGTCTTGACAAGTGGAGAGTGGGGATCTCGCCCCCTCTGTGGGAGGGAGTCCTGTCCTTGAGCTGCCAGCCTATCTGATTGACCAATAGCTCTTGCAATTCCAGAACTCAGTCGCGGGTGCTGCTAGGACTGCAAGCAGTTCCAGGAAGGAGATCAATGACAATCAAAGCCAGGTAAGCCCCTGACTTCTTTGCCATGTACAGATCAAGCATCCGAGTGAGAGGGCAAGTGGAGTGGAAGGAGCAGATTTTGGAGGCCCGACAGGGAGACACACCAGGGGAGGAGGTATGATCTTAAGTGCCCCTGGTGTGCACAGGGTATCCAACAAAGGAACTACCCCCCCCCTTCCTTCCTCCCCTTTCACCAACTTTATTAAACAATGGCCTGCCAACTCTGACCTGCCATCCATGATCTAGCGCACTATGTGGAGATGCCGGCGTTGGACTGGGGTGAACACAGTAAGAGTGTTAACAACACCGGTTAAAGTCCAACAGGTTTATTTGGAAGCAAATGCCATTAGCTTTCGGAGCGCTGCTCCTTCGTCAGATGGACTGGAAATCTGCTCTCAAACAGGGCACAGAGACACAAAATCAAGTTACAGAATACTGATTAGAATGCGAATCTCTACAGCCAACCAGGTCTTAAAGATACAGACAATGTGAGTGGAGGGAGCATTAAACACAGGTTAAAGAGATGTGTATTGTCTCCAGACAGGACAGACAGTGAGATTCTGAAAGTCCAGGAGGCAAGCTGTGGGGGTTACTGATAGTGTGACATAAACCCAAGATCCCGGTTGAGGCCGTCCTCATGTGTGCGGAACTTGGCTATCAGTTTCTGCTCAGCGACTCTGCGCTGTCGTGTGTCGTGAAGGTCGCCTTGGAGAACGCTTACCCAAAGATCAGAGGCTGAATGCCCGTGACCGCTGAAGTGCTCCCCCACAGGAAGAGAACAGTCTTGCCTGGTGATTGTCGAGCGGTGTTCATTCATCCGTTGGCATGGCGTCTGCATGGTTTCCCCAATGTACCATGCCTCGGGACATCCTTTCCTACAGCGTATCAGGTAGACAACGTTGGCCGAGTTGCAAGAGTAGGTACCGTGTACCTGGTAGATGGTGTTCTCACGTGAGATGATGGCATCCGTGTCGATGATCCGGCACGTCTTGCAGAGGTTGCTGTGGCAGAGTTGTGTGGTGTCATGGTCACTGTTCTCCTGAAGGCTGGGTAGTTTGCTGCGGACAATGGTCTGTTTGAGGTTGTGCGGTTGTTTGAAGGCAAGAAGTGGGGGTGTGGGGATGGCCTTAGCGAGGTGTTCGTCTTCATCAATGACATGTTGAAGGCTCCGGAGGAGATGCCGTAGCTTCTCTGCTCCGGGGAAGTACTGGACAACGAAGGGTACTCTGTCCACCGTGTCCCGTGTTTGTCTTCTGAGGAGGTCGGTGCGGTTTTTCGCTGTGGTGCGACGGGACTCATCCGCTTCATCCTGGACCACAATATCTTCACCTTCAACAACCAGTTCTTCATCCAGACACACGGAACAGCCATGGGGACCAAATTCGCACCTCAATATGCCAACATCTTCATGCACAGGTTCGAACAAGACTTCTTCACCGCACAGGACCTTCAACCGATGCTGTACACTAGATACATTGATGACATTTTCTTCCTTTGGAGTCATGGTGAGCAATCACTGAAACAACTCTATGATGACATCAACAAGTTCCATCCCACCATCAGACTCACCATAGACTACTCTCCAGAATCGGTTGCATTCTTGGACACACGCATCTCCATTAAGGACGGCCACCTCAGCACCTCACTGTACCGCAAGCCCACGGATAACCTCACGATGCTCCACTTCTCCTGCTTCCACCCAAAACACGTTAAAGAAGCCATCCCCTACGGACAAGCCCTCCGTATACACAGGATCTGCTCAGATGAGGAGGATCGCAACAGACACCTCCAGATGCTGAAAGATGCCCTCATAAGAACAGGATATGGCGCTCGACTCATCGATCGACAGTTCCGACGCGCCACAGCGAAAAACTGCACCGACCTCCTCAGAAGACAAACACGGGACACGGTGGACAGAGTACCCTTCGTCGTCCAGTACTTCCCCGGAGCAGAGAAGCTACGACATCTCCTCTGGAGCCTTCAACATGTCATTGATGAAGACGAACATCTCGCCAAGGCCATTCCCACACCCCCATTTCTTGCCTTCAAACAGCCGCACAACCTCAAACAGACCATTGTCCGCAGCAAACTACCCAGCCTTCAGGAGAACAGTGACCATGACACCACACAACCCTGCCACAGCAACCTCTGAAAGACGTGCCGGATCATCGACACGGATGCCATCATCTCACGTGAGAACACCATCTACCAGTTACACGGTACGTACCCTTGCAACTCGGCCAACGTTGTCTACCTGATACGCTGCAGGAAAGGATGTCCCGAGGCATGGTACATTGGGGAAACCATGCAGACGCTACGACAACGGATGAATGAACACCGCTCGACAATCACCAGGCAAGACTGTTCTCTTCTTGTGGGGGAGCACTTCAGCGGTCACGGGCATTCAGCCTCTGATCTTTTGGTAAGCGTTCTCCAAGGCGACCTTCACGACACACGACAGCGCAGAGTCGCTGAGCAGAAACTGATAGCCAAGTTCCGCACACATGAGGACGGCCTAAACCGGGATGTTGGGTTTATGTCACACTATCAGTAACCCCCACAGCTTGCCTCCTGGGCTTGCAGAATCTCACTGGCTGTCCTGTCTGGAGACAATACACATCTCTTTAACCTGTGCTTAATGCTCCCTCCACTCACATTGTCTGTATCTTTAAGACCTGGTTGGTTGTAGAGATTTGCATTCTAATCAGTATTCTGTAACTTGATTTTGTGTCTCTGTGCCTGTTCGAGGGCAGATTTCCAGTCCATCTGACGAAGGAGCAGCGCTCCGAAAGCTAATGGCATTTGCTTCCAAATAAACCTTTTGGACTTTAACCTGGTGTTGTTAAAACTCTTACTAGCGCACTATGTCAGTGGAGGTGGATTAAGGGTTCTCAAGTGGCCATTAATTAGTCTAAGGGCAGGAAACCTAGTTGTTTAAGTTTATTTATGAGTGTCACAAGTAGGCTTACATTAATGCTTGATGCACATCAATTTAGACATGAGGCTCAAAGCTCAGTAAATGAAGGCTTTTATTTACTATTAACGAAGCTATCAGAACTTAAGTACACTATCCCAGACTAAAGGGGTCCCGGCCAGAGCAGGGACTCTTATACCTCTCCCAGGAGGCCGAGCCCGACTGGGATGTGCCACAACACTATCATACCAAGGTGTAACAACCCCACCCTAACCCAACAGCAACAATAGCACAATCCAACAGTAAGATATGTACATCCTTGTAGTCCTGGCCAGCCCCTGGCTCAGCACTATCCAGTGGGAACCAACGATGGTTCACCACAATGCTGCAATGAAGTTACTGTGAAAATCCTCTAGTCACCACATTCCGGCTCCTTTTCGGATACACGGAGGGAAAATTTATCACTTAACCAGCACATCTTTCGGATGTGGGAGAAAACCGGAGCACCCGGAGGAAACCCAGGCAGACATGGGGAGACAGTGACCCAAGCTGGGAATCAGACATGTACACCTAGGCCTGAATTTTCCGCCCATTGGGCACATGCCGGGAAGTGGGCATGAAACGCATTCCTGACCAGCAGTGAGCCCTGGAGCACAACTTCATGTTGGCTGGTGTGAATGTGTGCTGGGGTGGGTGAGAAATGGGCAGGTGTTGAGAACAGGGAAGGTGCGCACTGGCATTGGCTTCCACAGGGTGACAGCCACTGTGGAGCAGTCTTAGGGAGCTGCAGATAAAGAACAAACAAAGAACAAAGAACAGTACAGCACAGGAAACAGGCCCTTCAGCCCTCCAAGCCTGTGCCGCTCCTTGGTCCAACTAGACCAATCGTTTGTATCCCTCCATTCCCAGGCTGCTCATGTGACTATTCAGGTAAGTCTTAAACGATGTCAGCGTGCCTGCCTCCACCCCCTACTTGGCAGCGCATTCCAGCCCCCCACCACCCTCTGTGTAAAAAACGTCCCTCTAATATCCGAGTTATACTTTGCCCCTCTCAGCTTGAGCCCGTGACCCCTCGTGATCGTCACCTCCGACCTGGGAAAAAGCTTCCCACCGTTTAACCTATCTATGCCCTTCATAATCTTGTACACCTCTATTAGATCTCCCCTCATTCTCCGTCTTTCCAGGGAGAACAAGCCCAGTTTACCCAATCTCTCCTCATAGCTAAGACCCTCCATACCAGGCAACATCCTGGTAAACCTTCTCTGCACTCTCTCTAACGCCTCCACGTCCTTCTGGTAGTGCGGTGACCAGAACTGGGCGCAGTACTCCAAATGTGGCCTAACTAGCGTTCTATACAGCTGCATCATCAGACTCCAGCTTTTATACTCTGTACCCTGTCCTATAAAGGCAAGCATACCATATGCCTTCTTCACCACCTTCTCCACCTGTGTTGCCAACTTCAAGGATTTGTGGACTTGCACACCTAGGTCCCTCTGTGTTTCTATACTCTTGATGGCTCTGCCATTTATTGTATAACAACTGCCTACATTATTTCTTCCAAAATGCATCACTTCGCATTTATCTGGATTAAGTTCCATCTGCCACCTCTCCGCCCAATTTTCCAGCCTATATCCTGCTGTATTGTCCGACAATGTTCATCGCTATCCGCAAGTCCAGCCATCTTCGTGTCATCCGCAAACTTGCTGATAACACCAGTTACACCTTCTTCCAAATCATTTATATATATCACAAATAGCAGAGGCCCCAGTACAGAGCCCTGCGGAACACCACTGGTCACAGACCTCCAGCCGGAAAAAGACCCTTCGACCACTACCCTCTGTCTCCTATGGCCAAGCCAGTTCTCCACCCATCTAGCCACTTCTCTTTGTAACCCATGAGCCTTAACCTTCTTAACCAACCTGCCATGTGGGACTTTGTCAAATGCCTTACTGAAATCCATATAGACGACATTCACGGCCCTTCCTTCGTCAACCGTTTTTGACACTTCCTCAAAAAACTCCACCAAATTTGTAAGGCACAACCTCCCTCTTACAAAACCATGCTGTCTGTCACTAATGAGATTGTTTCGTTCTAAATACACATACATCCTGTCTCTAAGAATCCTCTCCAACAACTTCCCTACCACGGACGTCAAGCTCACCGGCCTATAGTTTCCTGGGTTATCCCTGCTACCCTTCTTAAACAACGGGACCACATTCGCTATCCTCCAATCCTCAGGGACCTCACCTGTGTCCAAAGAAGTGACAAAGATTTCCGTCAGAGGCCCAGCAATTTCATCTCTCATCTCCCTGAGCAGTCTCGGATAGATGCCATCAGGCCCTGGGGCTTTGTCAGTTTTAATGTTCCCTAAAAAACCTAACACTTCCTCCCTTGTAATGGAGATTCTCTCTAACGGGTCAACACCTCCCTCTGAGACACTCCCGGTTAACACGTCCCTCTCCTTTGTGAATACCGATGCAAAGTATTCATTTAGGATCTCCCCTATTCCCTTGGGTTCTAAGCATAATTCCCCTCCTTTGTCCCCGAGAGGTCCGATTTTCTCCCTGACAACTCTTTTGTTCCTAATATGAATAGATTGCCTTAGGATTCGGTGAAAAATAAATAGTGACGGAAAAAACTATGCAAGGAGAGTGTTTAGGCAGCACATTCAAAAACAAAACGCAGTCCCAGACAATTTTTTAAATTTTATTTCAGCCGACAGTTCATCCCGTCCTGGATCGAGGTTGCAGCTAAAATGTAATGGCCAATTGGCCAACCTGCCAACCGCAAAAGTAGATAGGCCACATAAAATTGCATTCACTTGGCCCATAATAGGCTAAATTGCCTGACTGATTTTTGGCGGATGAAATATTGCGTGAGTGCACAATATGAGGTTTCTCCCGCCCGACATCTTTCTGCACAATTTCACACTCTTTTGGATTGGGCATGAGTCTGACCGAACAATGTAAAATTCTGGCTTTAATCTCTGAGTTAACTATATATAGTCCTATTTTGAAATAAAGAGCTCACAATATTGTTTTACCAATCCGTGTTGTGTGATCGGTATGTTTACGTCGAAGAGAAGGTAAAATCCAGCATACTTTACATGCCACTCCCAGCCCCATTATAATCCTAATAATCCCCACTATGATCCTATAATCCAGTCCTAAATTTCAGGTTGATAATAAAACTATCTACTCATCCTCACTTATCCGTGAAGTCCCATTCTCACCAAATTACTGTTGGCACTTTGTTTCCAAGTCTCTCCATTTAGCAGATTCATCCAACACTCACCCACTTCTCTACTCAACTTGCCTTTTTCTTAATACTAATGGGATTGAGGAGAATCTAAGGTTGAGGTGAGTGTCATAGCACATTGAGAAGAATAGGAGAATACAGCAGTTAACACTGCTCACTCTTTCAGCTGAATATACCCTCTTAAATTTATGCAGCACCAAACAAAAGTTACAGTAAATATATAATTATTACACTCACTTCTCACATACAAACAAACACATGGACAGTCTTCTGTTAACACAAACACTTCCACATATAATTTTGCCTTCTAATTTTTCTTAAAATAATTTTAGTAAACAACCAAACATATTCTGTAGGAGCAGAGAAGTTACTGTAAAACAAAATGGATGTTGGTTTTATTTCTTGAAAGTATTTGAAATGAGTGGGCAAAGTGGTTAGCAATGCTGCCTCACAAATTCAAGGGACCCGGGGTCGATTCCGTCCTTGGGTTACTGTCTGTGTGGAGTTAGGTGGATTTGGCCATGCTAAATAGTGTCCAAAGATGTGAAGGTTAGGTGGATTAGCCATGGTAAACACATGGGGTTACAGGGATAGGTTGGGAGGTAGAATCTGGGTTAGATGCTCTTTTGGAGAGTGGGTGGTTCTATGACATGACAGTGAACTCCAACATGCAATAGGCAAGTCACAAAATTAAAACTGAAACTCCTTTTAGACTGCCAACTACTGCATCACACTGAGATTCAACACAAAAAATTAATTAACATGAAATCCCCATAGGAAATGCTTACGTAGTCATTTTCAATGGTGTGCAAAGACAGCATACATATAATGCTCTAGTTAACTGCGTAATATATTCCCCTCTAAAAGTATGCCCAAAATGTGAAAATGTACTAATTAGTATTTCAAAGTGTCATGTATTTATCAAAGTAAACAAAGATGTAAGCTTTAACAAACATCTTTTTTCAGTCACATTCTCACTAGCCTTCAAGTATTTCCATAAATCTGACAATGGTACTTGCATAGCACTACTAAGGCTGATGTTTTCTTAACCATGATGACTTGACAGAAAGAATAACACAGAAATTGAGTGCTGCAAAATATTTGTATTACGAAGTGTGGACTGTATATATTTTTGCAGCAATTCAACAATTCCAAATATGTGGACAATTCAGGAGTAAGTCAATATCACCCACATTGAAGAGTGTACAGCAGGGATTCATAAACAAAAAAAAATTCCAAATTTAAGAGATAAACATTGATATGTTGCACAACAGTTGGTTTTGTGATGACGATGCAGCATTGACATACAGCCTAATGCCTTATTATAAAGGAGTTCTAATCATCAGCTTATGATGTGATTGCTCAACTCGGCAATAATTTACAACATATTTACCCCACTGCAAAACACTACGATATATTACACAGATCTGCTGCCCGAGGCTACAAACACTCTCGTTAATGACTGCACTAGACAATGATACACTATAGCTATCTGCTGCACTAGGCTAAAACACTACAATTATCTGCTGCACTAGACAAAAACACTACAATTATCTGCTGCACTAGACAATGATACACCATAGTTATCTGCTACATGAGGTTACAGTATACTATATCCATCTGATGCACCAGGCTACAATACACTATATTGATCTACTGCACTGAACATTGATGTACGGTAGTTTTTTGCTGCATGCGAAAAGGATCCACTATAATTATCTGCTGTGCTAGACAATGAGGCATCGTATTTACCTGCTGCAGTAGATAATGATGCATTTTAGTTATCTGCTGTACTCGGCTGCAACCACTGTAGTGATCAGCTGCATGAGAAAATGCTGCACTATAGTTATCCGCTGCACTGGACATTGACATACTATAGTTTTTTGCTGCATGAGAAAATGATGCTCTATCTGCAGCACTAGACAACAATGCACTTTAGCTGTATGGTGCATTATAGATATCTGCTGCATCCTAGGCTGCAAACACTATAACAATCAGCTACACAAGAAAATGCTGTACTATAGCTATGCTACATAGGCAGATCGGCTCATGCACACTGGCCCCCACATCGCCGGCTTCCCAATCGCTGGCCTACCAATTGTTTACCAACTTCTCACCGCCACATTGCCGGCTAACTTGACAACCCCCACCCCCAAAATCACTGGCCCACCCAAATTCCACCCCCCCCCCCACCCCGGGCCAGCCCCGATTGCCTCCTCCCCCCTCTCCCACCGATCCCAGTGTAGAGTACAGGTCCACCCCCCACCCCACCCATTGTCCCCCAGTAGTCCCTTCCCCCTTTGGCCCCACCCCTTGGCACTGCCCAGTGCCTGGTGTGCAGTGCCAGGGTGCCCTGTGGACACTGTCAGGGTTCCAGGCTGGGACTATCAGGTTGGCACTGCCCAAGGGGCACCACCCCTCCTGCCCCCATCCTCCCGGGAAGGCTTCAATGCCCTCTGTCCTCACCAGCAGGGTGAGCACACCTGGTCAGTTGATGGGGACCAGTTGTAAACCTCACTGGTGGGAAACTCTCCTGTGGGTGCGGAGACACTTGTGAGCCCAGAGACTACCGTCCCGGGCTCGCTAATCATATTGAAATGACAATATGGCAATCAGCCCCGTGCCAATTTCCAGTGTGGGGCTGATTACATCTGGAAGCATAACCTGGGAGACTCACGCTTGACCAGACGCTGGTCGTGAGTCCCGCTACAGGCCCCCTGCTGATGTCTCTCGGCCTGCTGCACTACTTGAGCAGCACAGCAGGCCGGGAGAATCCCGGTCAAAGTCTTTTGACCGTTGCAAAGTTGCCAAAGATCATTTTAACCCCAGATCTTCAATTATCATGTTGAGGTATAAATTCAGTCTGCAGTCTGGGGCCAGAGGAGACCATTCCTGGTTTCATGGCCAGATTGAGGGGATTAGCAGAGCACTGCGTGCTTTGACCAGTTTTATGGGAGATGTTAAGAGACCGTTTGTTATGCGGGATCAACAGCCGCACAATACAGAAAAAACTGCTGGCTGAGACTAAAATCTCTTTCAAAAAAGCTGTGGAGGTGGCCTAGGTGACTGGATGCATTGAGCTGGATGTAAGTGAAGGTGTGACCAATGAGATGAACCTTTTGTGATGGGAAATGGTTGCTCTGCAGAACAGCCCGAGCGAGGGTGCAGCAGACCCATGGAGGATGGTGCAGCACTGGGGGTGGATGCTTGTTTTCAATGTGGGGGAGAAACCCCAAGAAACTGGCTGGTGCAGAAATTACATCTGTTGTAAAAGGGTCATTTACAAGCCTATTTATTACTCCTATTTATTAACTACAGCTCAGCCTTCAACACCATTATTCCTATGACACTCATCTCTAAACTCTGTGGCCTGGGGCTTGGCTCCTCCCTCTGCGACTGGATCCTAGACTTCCTAACCCACAGACCACAATCAGTAAGGATAAGCAACAACACCTCCATGATTATCCTCAACACCACTGTTCCACAAGGCTGTGGTGTTCTCAGTCCCTTACTATACGCTTATGACTGTGTGGCCAAATTCCACTCCAACTCCATCTTCAAGTTTGCTGACGACACCACTGTAGTGGGTCGGATCATAAATAATGATGAGACAGCGTACAGGAAAGAGATAGAGAACCTGGTGAAATGGTGCGATAACAATCTCTCCCTCAATGTCAACAAAACAAAAGAGATAGTCATCAACATCAGGAAGCATAGTGGAGGACATGCTCCTGTCTACATCAATGGGGATGAAGTGGAAATGGTCAACAGCTTCAAGTTTTGTGGTGTTCAGATCATCAACAATCGGTCCTGGTCACCTCCACGCCGATACTATAGTTAAGAAAGTCCACCAACGCCTTCAATTCTCAGGAGGATAAGGAAATTTAGTATGTCCGCTCTTACTCTCACCAATTTTCACAGATGCACCATAGAAAGCATTATTTCTGGTTGTATCACAGCTTTGTATGGCTCCTGCTCTGACCAAGAGTGCAAGAAACTACAAAGGTTGTGAACGTAGCCCAGTCCATCATGCACACCAAACTCCCATCCATTGGCTCCATCTACACTTCCCGCTGCCTCGGAAAAGCAACCAGCATAATCAAGAACCCCACGCACCCTGGACATACTTTCTTCCACCTTTCCATCAGGAAAAAGATACAAAGATCTGAGAAGACATACCAATTGACTCAAGAACAGTTTCTTCCCTGCTACTATCAGACTTTTGAATCGACCTATTATATATTAAGCTGATCTTTCTCTACACCTTATCTGTAACTGCAACATTATATTCTGCATCCTCTCCTTTCCTTCTCCCCTATGTACTCTATGAATGGTATGTTTTGTCTGTATAGTGCGCAAGGAATGATACTTTTTACTGTATCAAATCAAAGCATGACGGAGAATGAAACTGGCAGGACAGATGCGCAAACAAAAGTGACAGTTTGTTTAACTCCATTAAAGAAACTGGATGAGGAGCCCAACAGGGGATCTGAATCATATACTTTAAACCAAGTCCAATTCACTAACGTGCCACCTATAGGAATAGCCTTGATCTCTTAAAATGGAGGTCAACACAGGAGCCATGGGCACAATCATAGGGGGGGGGGGGGGGGCAAGCGTTCCCATACCTTCAAAAAAGTCTGCAACTCTTGAGATTAAGTGATTTGGGAGCCATTTTGTTTTATAGGAGAAGACAATAAGGTCAGTTACAGTAATAGTATCCTACAGAAACCAACCAGCACAGTTATCTGTTCTGGTGATTGAGGGTCACAGATCTTGTCTCATGGGTCAAGATGGTTGAAACAGATAAAATTAGACTGGCTGGAGACATTAAATATTTGGGATGAACTACTGTGCGGATACTCTTAGGTTTTCCAAAAGGAACTGGGATGAATTAAAAAGGACTAAAGTCAAAATTTCTTCAGGCCCGCTCAGTGTCTTATGCACTCCTTCAGAAGATAGATATGGAACTAGAAAGATTGAAGGATTTAGACGTAATAGAATCTGTACAGTTTTTTAAATAGGCTGCACCTATAATCCCTATTCTAAAACTAGATCGCACTGTAAGAATCTGTGGGGATTATAAATTAACTGCAAATCAAGGAGTTCGGATAGATATATACCCCATTTTGAGAATTGAGGATCTTATGTCAAATTAGTAAGGGATCTTAAGTAAACAAAGTTAGATCTCAATCACACCTTCTGGCAGCTGGAGTTGGATGGAGATTCCCAGTGGTTAGTTACCATCAACACCCACAATGGTGTACATCAGTCCACACCCTTTGGAGTCTCATCGGCCTGTCCTATTTTCCAGCATACGACGGAAAGTTTATTGCAGGGCATTCCTAAAGTAGTGGTTTAGCCGGATGACATCCTAATTATGGGAGTATCCCCTGAGGAGCACAGGGCAAACTTAGAGGAGGTCCTAAGAAGATTTAATGAAACGGGCGTCCATTTGAAATGAGAGAAATGCACTTTACAGGCAGATGAAGTTACATACTTGGGTTTCAGGATACACGCTAGAGACCTAAATCCTTTGGAGGATAGTTAAATCCATAATCCTAAAAAGGTATCGGAGTTAAAACATTTCCTAGGAATGCTGAATTATTACAACAGATTCTTAAAATGTGTCTATAATTTTAAAGTTGTTTTTTAGTTTATTTATTAGTGTCACAAGTAGGCTTACATTAACACTGCAATGAAGTTACTGTGAAAATCCCCTAGTCGTCACACTCCAGCGCCTGTTCGGGTACACTGAGGGAGAATTTAGCATGGCCAATGCACCTAACTAGCACGTCTTTCAGACTGTGGGAGGAAACTGGAGCACCCAGAGGAAACCCATGCAGAAACGGGGAGAACATGCAGACTCTGCACAGACAATGACTCAAGCTGGGAATCAAACCCAGGTCCCTGGCGCTGTGAGGCAGTAGTGTTAGCCATTGTGCCGTGATACCCACAGTGCCACCATGCTGCCCACGGTGGCATGGTTTAGGTCCGCTTCACCAGTTTTTGACGAAGCATCTGTGATGGAAATGGGAAGAAGCACAAAACGTGGCATTTGCAAAAGTAAAACAAACCTTATAGTCATCAACACTGTTTGTACATTTTGATCCAACCAAACCACCTGTGATGCATAACCATATGAAATGGGAGCAGTCTTTTCCGATAAGATGTCAGATGGAGTACAGAGACCAATTGCATTTGCATCAAGAACTTTCAGATGCTGAGAAAAAGTACCTCCCTTTGCCACAGACAGTACCATCACCTTCTATACTACAAGAAATAGTGTTGGTGCTGCACTTTATAGAGATTTTGCCAGTCTCAGCTACTCATAAAAACTTGGACCGAAAGGGATGCCGTGTTGTCAAAAGTAAAGAGGATGGTGATGCAAGGATGGTGCTATGATAAGTCAGAGCAAATCAGATCTTACCTGCAGCGTAGGCTGGAGATAATATGTGAGGATGGCATGTTATCGTGCCAGCACTGGGGTGATGGCTTTTATTACAGGAATTGCACAACACACACCCCAAACAAAATAGGATGAAAGCACTAGCCCCAAGTTATGTTTGGTGGCCAGACATCGATAATAAAATCAAAAGAATGGTCAGCCAGTGCCCTAGTTGTGAAACCCAGCAGTCATTGCCACCACCACCAAATATGCTTCAACGGACCACAGCCCATTGACCCACAGACCAATGGGCTGTGGTCAAGGCAGCATATAGATTCCACAGGGCCAATCATGAGACATATGTTCCTCATCCTGGTTGATGTTCATTCTAAATGACTGGATGTCCATTTGATGAGATCTACGTTGGCCACAGCCACCACTGACAAGTTGCGACAGATTTTTGCCATCCATGGCATCCCAGAGGTTTTAGTGTCAGACAGTGGCACAGCTTTTACAGCGGAGGAGTTTTGAAAATTTAAGTTAAACAGTATTCGCCGCGCTCAGTCAGCCCCTTATCACCCAGCTTCTAATGGTTTAGCAGAACAAGAACAAGAGCAAATGTTCCTATTATCTATGAACAAGCAAGTTCACAAGCCGTTATGTTTGGCAAGTTTCTTATTGTCATGCAATACCATGGCAAATGTAACTACAGGGATTATGCCAGCTGAATGGCCAATGAGAGATTGCTTACAAACCCATTTGGATTTGGTATTTCCAGATTTGATGGGGAGGTGGAGGCTAAACAAACCTCACAGAAAGAAAACCATGACAGAAGAAAAAGGGACAGTGTTTTCTAGGTTGATGATTTGGTTATAGCCAGAAACTTTGCAGGTGGACGAACATGGGGGACCGGCCAAAATTTGGTAAAAAGGGGACCTTTGTTGTAGAAGTAAAAAGATGCCATGTAAAAAGCATATGGATCCTTTGAGAAAGAGATTTGAGCCTGATACAGGGGACCAACAAATGTGATCTGCGGTGTATGCCAGTTGCTTATCAAAGGGTTCCTGTTGTTAATGTGGAGCCAAGGCAAACCATGATTCCTGAAACAGAGCTAATCAGGAGCAAGGATAGGGGGCCTGGGGACAGGGAGGATCATCAGTTGGAACCAGGGAGGAGAAAAGAGTAAAAGTGCATTGCAGTTCTATTAGTCCCTTATCTTGTGTATGTGTATATAATATATATTATTGTTAATAAATCAATTACTTGAAGCCACGAGTCTTCTTCGACTTTACTAGTTATCTACTGCACTAAGCTACAATACATTATAGTTATCTGCTGCGCTAGGCTGCAAACACTATAGCGCTCAGCTGAACTAGAAGATGCTGCACTATAGTTATCTGCTGCTACACTAGGCTACAATACAGTATAGTTATCTGCTGCAGTCAGCAATGATACATATAGTCATCTGCTGCACTAGACAATGATGCACTATAGTTATCTGTTGCACTAGAATTCAACGCATTATAATTATCTGCTGCACTAGACTACAATACGCTATAGCTATCTGCTGCATTCGGCAATGATGCACTATAGTTATCTGCTTCACTAGACAATTATACATTCTATTTACCTAGTGTACTAGACAATGATTCACCATAGATATCTACTGCATAAAAGAATGATATGTATAGTTATCTGCTGCACAAAACAATGATGTATTAAAGTTATCTGCTGCACTCGACAATGATGCACTACAACTATCTGCTGCAGTAGACAGTGATACTCTATAGTTATCTGCTGCACTAAACAATTGTGATGATACTGTGCCTTAAGAAAAGTGTGTTAGTCATGTTCTTTGTGCAGGATCTGTTTTAGCAGTTTTTTTTTATTATCGGAGCCGTTCTGTCTACAGCATGCATCCTGTATTGTTACTGTGGCAGCACAATTGCTTCTAATTGCTAGAATGTTTGTTTTAATCTGAACTAATGCCGTTTTTTGGTGTTCCCTTGGGATTTTGCAGAGTGGGGCTTGTTTGGCATGATTGGCGGGTATGGTCATATGACTGGGTGAAGGTAGGCTTACACAAGAAATTCAAGCTTAGTTGCAGTTTAGATGTTGCGAGAGGGCAATGCCTTTTTTTCCCCCTTCTGAAGTCTGGAGACTGGGAGCTGCCAGAGACCAGGGCTACTGCTATGAAGTTCTGCTGTTTTGAGGATATATCCTTCTTTGGAAACTGCTGTCTGGATCTCTGTCCAGAAGTGTTAAAAGGCTAGAAATCTAGCACCATGTGGGCATACTTATTTTCTGTGCTAACTAACTCTGAAGGAGGATGAAAGTCTATGGGGATATTGCTTTCAATTGTAACAATAGAGATAGCTAGCTATTAAGAATTATACTTTGTCATGTTTAAGTATTTTAATTGATAAAAGTTATACTAATTATTTTTGTTGCATTCTGTGTTTCTAAATAAAAGTTTGTTTTGATAAAAGCTTCCTAGTGGATCACTTGAATTATACCTGGAGTGAAGCATCTTATTCTCACCCTAAAGCCAAAATCAAATGCAAAAGTTGAGTCTAGGCTAACTGCATAATGTACCTTGGAGTTTTTGATCTGGTCCCTAACACAATGATGTACTATAGTTATCTGCTGCACTAGACAATGATGCACTATAGCTACTTGCTGCAGTAGACAGTAATGCACTATAGTCATCTGCGGCACTAGACTGCAATACACTTTAGTATCTGCTGCACTCGACATTGATGCATTATAGTGAACTGCTGCGCTAGACTACAATACATTATAATTTTCTACTGCACTAGAGAGTGATACACTAGAGTTATCTGCTGCACCACACAATAATACATGGTAATTATCTGCACTAGGCTTCAATACACTTTAGGTATCTGCTACACTAGAAAATGATGCACTATTGTCATCTGCTGCATGAGACTACAATGCATTATAAGTATCTGCTGCAGTAGAGAATGATGCACTATATTTACCTTCTGCACTGATGCACTGTAGTAATCTGCTGCAGTAGACAATGATGCATAATTGTTATCTGCTTCAAACACGCCTACTGCTCTACCACCCATCCACACTTTGGCAAATCAGACCACAAGGCTGTGCTCCTGCTCCTGGCTTATAAGCAAAAACTGAAGCGGGAGAATTTGATAAAGAAAGTCATGCAATGCTGGTCTAATGATCTCCTACAGGACTGCTTCGGGTCAGTAGACAGGTTAATATTTAAGAACTCAGTACCAGCCTAAATGAGTGTGCCACTGTAGTAACAGACTTCATTAGTAAGTGCTTAGAAGACTGTGTGCCAAAGAAACAAATCCATGTGTCTACCAACCGTAAACCATGGGTGAACAGGAACATCCACTGCTAATTGAAGTCCAGGTCTGAGGCGTTCAAGTCAGGTGACTCTGACCTATACAAGAAATCTATATAATGATCTACGGAGAACCAAAGATGCCAAGAGACAATATCGGACCAAACTAGAATCCCAGGCTAGCCACATGAACACCCACCAATTATGGCAAGGTCTACATGACATTACAAGCTAGATGGAAAAGACGTGTAGAATCGCTGGCAACAATGCACCCCTTCCCGATGAACTCAACGCCTGTTTTGAGCAAGAGGTCAGCAAGAAGACGTCATCTGCCTCATTCGAACCGGTATTCAAGGTCACCATCGCAGACGTTAGGTCGGGCTTTTTGAAAGTTAACCCTTGGAAAGCGACTGGCCCATCTGGGGTACCCGGAAGAGCATTCAGATCCTGCATGGACTAGCTGGTGAGGGTATTCGCAGACATCTTTAACCTCTCCTTACTCCAATCTGAGGTCCCTACCAGCTCCAAGAAGACAACCATCGTCTCTGTATCAAAGAAAAGCCAGGAAGCATGTCTTAATGACTGCCGCCCGGTGGCTCTGACATCCATCATTATAAAGTGCTTCAAAACGTTATTCATGGCACGCATCAACTCCAGTCTCCCAGACTGCCTGGATTCACTACAGTTTGCCTATTGCCACAACAGGTCCACAGCAGATACCATCTCTCTGGCGCTACACTCATCCCTAGAACACCTGGATAATAAGGAAAATTATGTCAGACTCCTATTTATTGACTAGAGCTCAGCCTTCAACACGATTATCCAAACAAAACTCATCTCCAAAACCGTGGCCTGGGGCTCAGTTCCTCCCTCTGCGACTGGATCCTAGAGTGCCCCACAAGGCTGTGTCCCCAGCCCCTTATTATACTCCTTATACACTTATGACTTTGTGGTCAAATTCCATTTTTAAGTTTGCTGACGACACCACTGTATTGGGTCAGATCTCAAACAATGATGAGACGGAGTACAGGAAAGAGATTAGAGAATCTGGTAAAATGGTGCGATAACAATAATCTCTCCCTTGATTTCAGTAAAACGAAAGAGATAGTCATCGACTTCAGGAAACGTAGTGGACGACTTTCAAATGGACGCATTATATATTAAGCTGATCTTTCTCTTCAACCTATCTGCAACTGCAACACTATGTTCTGCTTTCCTTCTCCCCTATGTAGTCTATGAACGGTATATTTTTGTCTGTACAGTGCGCAAGAAACATTACTTTTCACTGGATCCCAATAGATGTGACAATGATAAATCAAGATACACTATAGTTATCTGCTTCACTAGACAATGATGCACAATAATTATCTGCTGCACTAAACAATGATGTACTATAGTCACCTACTGCATTAGACAATGATACAGTATAATTATCTGCTGCTCTAGAAAATGATATGCCATACATATTGGCTACAAATAACAATGATGTACTACAGTTATCGGTTGCACTAGACAATGGTACACTATAGGTTTCTGTTGCACTCGACAATGATGCACTACAGTTACCTGCTGCACTAGACTACAATACATTATAATTATCTGCTGCATTAAGAATGATACACTGTAATTATCTGCTGCACCAGACAATAATACACTGTGGTTATCTACAGCACTAGACAACAATGTACTGTAGTTATCTGCTGCACTAGACAATGATGAACTATTGTTATTTACTGCACTAGGCTACAATACACTATTGTTATCTGCTCACTAGGCAATGATGCACTATAGTTATCTGCCTCACTAGGCTACAATATACCGTAGTTATCTGCTGACTAGACAATGATGCACTATAGTTATCTACTGTACTAGGCTATAATACACTGTAATTATCTGATGCACTCAGCTACAATACACTATTGTTATCTGCTGCACCGACAATGAGCAATGATATACTGTAGTTATCAGCTTCACTAGACAATGATGCACTGTCTTTGACAAACTTTGACCGAGCAAATTCTCACTGCAGTAACTTATAATCCATTCTAATTTTTGATTTAATATATATATTAAAATGACATAATAGTATTATATTTTGATGCTGCCAAAGGTTTCAATAAAACACTGATATGGTGGCAACATTCTTTTAACACAAAACTCTTCCATGTCCAGAAATATGAGTGACAGCTTCATTAATATTATCAAATCAAATGAATACATTTTTAAAAGGTTCAAATGGAGAGTATTTTTTCCACACTTGATCAATTTAGATCCATACATTTGGATGAGCATGAAATAATTCGCCAAATGTTGATATGACTGAATTAAATTTTTCATTTTTTTTTAACCTTGGTCTTGCTATGACTATACACATTGATTTGCAGTTCACCAACAGTAGCCAGGGCTGAGAAATAGCTGTAATCAACAGCTAGAGCCATCTGTGCCACAACACTCCACTTTACTTTCAATATACTAATATTTCCTTGAAATCCACACCATACTTAACATTACCAAAGATCAAATGGTGCTATTTACTTCAACCCACACAGATATAAAATAGAAAGAGATTTTTCATTGAGAAACAAAATCTAATTTACCTGAATTGCTGTGCCCTGACAGTGTTTTCTCTTAAGTTTTGTTCACTTTAAGGTAGATTTTCAAAAGTCTTGAATGCTTGCCGACACCTTCTTTGAAACATTCTGTCATGCACCGTGACAGCTACTGAAAGTGGTAGCACAGAATCCTAGTTCTTGGCTTCAAGTCTCCACCAAATAGAAGATCATTTAGAAAATGTGGCATGAGTGGTTATATGTGTGGATCTGGAGTGGCAGGGTTGCATAATGCTGGGGAAGCTTTCCTCGAGCAGTACCATCATGTCAATTCTAATCAATGAAGCTGATAGATAAATGTTTGACATGCTTATTCTGCATTCAAGTATGCATTTTTCTTCTTAACAGACAATAACCAAACAAACACTGAACATGCTCTCAGTAATACTGTGCATACTGCATTTAAACAGATATTAACCACATGTTGAACATGCTCATAGTACCAGAGGGCTGTTCCAGTGGGCCATGCCAGGGGCTCTCTGTGGGCAACTCCATTGGAAGGGGGATGTCCCTTTATCAGTTGGGGGAGGTTCCCCTTGTACATGCACCGGGGTTGGGGGGCGCGGCGGTGGACTCCCCTGGTTCATGGCAAGGGAGGTCTCCGTGGACATGTGCAGAGGGTTCCTGTGTTTTATATTGGATATTGGGGCAGTCTTTTAAAAGGGCGTCACTATCTCGGGATACCTGACTGCCGGCTTTGTCCGGACAAACCCTACCAGTGTGACAGCAGGGATCATGCCTCCAGAATTTTTCTGCACATAGTGCTAGATTATCTGGAGAGAAAAACTGACTGTGCAGCCTGCAAGCTACTCTCTGGCTTTCTCACCACAGTAAGAAGTTTAACAACACCAGGTTAAAGTCCAACAGGTTTATTTGGTAGCAAAAGCCACACAAGCTTTCGGAGCCCCAAGCCCCTTCTTCAGGTGAGTGGGAATTCTGTTCACAAACAGGGCATATAAAGACACAGACTCAATTTACATGAATAATGGTTGGAATGCGAATACTTACAACTAATCAAGTCTTTAAGAAACAAAACAATGTGAGTGGAGAGAGCATCAAGACAGGCTAAAAAGGTGTGTATTGTCTCCAGACAAGACAGCCAGTGAAACTCTGTGGGGGTTACAGATAGTGTGACATGAACCCAATATCCCGGTTGAGGCCGTCCTCGTGTGTGCGGAACTTGGCTATCAGTTTCTGCTCAGCGACTCTGCGCCGTCGTGTGTTGTGAAGGCCGCCTTGGAGAACGCTTACCCGAATATCAGAGGCCGAATGCCCGTGACCGCTGAAGTGCTCCCCAACAGGAAGAGAACAGTCTTGCCTGGTGATTGTCGAGCGGTGTTCATTCATCCGTTGTCGCAGCGTCTGCATAGTTTCCCCAATGTACCATGCCTCGGGACATCCTTTCTTGCAGCGTATCAGGTAGACAACGTTGGCCGAGTTGCAAGGGTATGTACCGTGTACCTGGTGGATGGTATTCTCACGTGAGATGATGGCATCTGTGTCGATGATCCGGCACGTCTTGCAGAGGTTGCTGTGGCAGGGTTGTCTTTCTCACCTCAGCCAGTCCTCTGTGCAGGGAATGGAAAATTCTGTCCAGTATCTTTTAAGGCACAAAGGTTTCTTGAAGAAGCCATATGGGACTCAACATATTAACTCAGTTTCTATCTCCACAGATGCTGCCAAACATGCTGAGATTTTCCAGTAGCTTTTATTCTATTTTGAATTTCAATTTTGGGACTTTCCTTGGTGGTACAAAGTTCTGAAGCATCGGCTGTGTTCACAGAGACATTTACAGGGAAATTAACCACACACTGAACATTTACACACTGACATTACTGTGTTTACTGTATTGACACATACGTTAACCATACAATGAACATTATTACACTGACATTACTATACACACATTAACCACACAGTGAACATGTTCACACTACCATTACTGTCCACACTGCATTTACAAACATTAACCACATACTGATCGTTATATATTTGGGTAGATGTTGTGTTGTTGTGCTGCCACTTTAAGAGTCTAGTCATGTGTTTAGTTTGTAATGTCATCAGCTGCTTGATAAGCTTTTAGTCAGTCTACTCCAAGCCTTTGTACAGTGAACAATTTCTCAATAAACCTGCCTTGTTGACTGCAACCAACCCATGTGCTGCAACTCCACTTTCTTTTATCTGCACAAGTGCAACACATACAATAGGATAAAAAGAAAACTGGCGACGAGGAACAGATTAAAAATTAACTTCAAGCAAAAAGAGGAAAAATAAATTTGGAGCTGCACTTACTCAGTGAAGGGTCAATCTCCTTTTGATATTTCCGGGATTGGGATCTACCCCAGGTTATTGAGAGAGGCAAGAGACAAAGGGGTCCTGACAAAGATCTTTGTATTCTTGCTAGCTACTGGAGAGATCCCGGAGGACTGGCAAGTAGCTTTGTTCAAGAAAGGAAAAAGGGATAATCCAGGAAATTATAGAGCGGTGAGTCCCACATCAGCGATTGGGAATCTATTGGAGAGGATTCTTAGGGATAGGATTTATACACATTTGTAAAAGCATGGCCTAATTAGGGAAAGTCAGCATGACTTTGTGCGGGGCAGATAATGTCTGACGAATTTGATTGATTTTTCGAGGTGGTGATGAAGATGATCAATGAGGGTAGAGTGGTGGATGTTGTGTACATGGATTTTAGTAAAGCTTTCGACAAGGTCCCACATAGTAGGCTCATCCAGAAGATTAAGATGCATGGGATCCATGGTGATTTGGCCGCTTGTATCCCCAATTGACTTGCCCATAGAATTCAGAGAGTAGTGGTGGAAGGATGTTTTTATGGTTGGAAGTCTGTGACTAATGGTGTTCTGCATGGATCCATACTGGGACCTCTGCTGTTTGTGATATATGTAAATGATTTGGATGGAAACGTAGGAGGGTGGGTTAGTAAATTTGCAGATGACACAAAGATAGGTGGAGTTGTGGATAGTGTGGAAGGTTGTCAAAGGATACAACGGGATATAGATCAGCTGCAGATATGGGTGGAGAAATGGCAGATAGAGTTTAATCCGAGCAAGTGAGAGAGGTGCTACATTTTGGGAGATCAAATGTTAAGGGTAAGTATACAGTTAATGGAAGGACCCTGAACAGCATTGATGTACAGAGGGATCTTGGTGTTCAAATCCATAGCTCCTTGAAAGTGGCCACACAAGTAGGTAGGGTGGTAAAGATGACAGATGGCATGCCTGCCTTTATTGGTCAGGGCATTGAGTACAAGAGTCAGGATGTAATGTTGCAGCTTTATAAAACATTGGTTAGGCCGCACTTAGACTTTTGCATTCAATTCTGGTCGCCACATTACAGGAAGGATGTGGAGGATTTGGAGAGGGTGCAGAAGAAGTTTACCAAGATGCTGCCTGGATTAGAGGGTCTGAGCTATAAGGAGAGGCTGGACAAACTAGGGTTGTTTTCTCTGGAGCGGCAGAGGCTGAGGGGAGACCTGATAGAAGTCTATAAAATTATGAGGGGCACAGATAGGGTTGACAGAATCTTTTTCCCAGAGTTGAAATATCTAATACTAGGGGGCATGCACTTAAGCTGAGAGGGGGAAAGTTCAAAGGAGATGTGGGGGGCAAGATTTTTTTTTTAAAAACACAGTAGTGGGTGTCTGGAACACCAGGGGTGGTGGTGCAGGCAGATACAATAGGGTGTTTAAGGGGCTTTTAGATAAGCACATGAATATGCAAGGAGTAGAGAAATATGGACCAAGGGCAGGCAGAAGGGATTATTATAATTTGGCGTCATGTTCGGCACAACATCATGGGCCGAAGGACCTGTTCCTGTGCTGTACTGTTCTATATATTTCTGATGATCAGAGCAGAATCAGCAGCAGGTCAGCAATTGCACTTGACGTCAGACCGGCATGATAGTGGGACAGTAAGAAAGATTCCTACCTAAAAGTAAAATCGGGATAATCTAAGGAGTTCAGGATGCAGAGCTTGCCGCATGCGTACTTCAAGTAAGGCACAGAGGTAGAGTGAAAAATAGGTCTTCCTTGAATTCAAGAACTAGTTGTTACATTGGCTCACGTTGAAAAATAAAACTAGACCGTTATTATTAAGGAAACCTCCTGGAAAAATAGCTCGCTGAAAAATGGTGCCTTGAAGAAGATATCACAGTCAAAGTAGAGTTGAGTGGGCAAACTGCAGAGCTGCCAATCCATGTTGCCCGAGGAAGTTTTCCAGTTCTTTTTGGTCGTTCTTGGCTAGAGAAGATAAAGCTGAATTGAAATGCTGTGAACAGATATGCCAATTCTCAAACAGCTCTACAGAGCATCTTAAAAGGACACAGTAGTGTATTTGAGGACTTGGTTCCGTGAAAGGAGTTCAGGTGACACTCAAATCAAGCTAAAACATCCAGCCGAAGCATCTCAAAGCTAGAACAGCCATACATCCAAAGGTATAATAAATTAATGATATTTGTGGCTATTGGAATCTTAGAACCTGCCATTGCCAGTGACTGGGCAACCTGTATTATGCCTGTAATGAAATAGGATGGGACTGAACATATTTGCGGAGATTTCAAAACAACAAACAATCCAGCTATGTGTGCAGATCAAAATCTCCCACCATTGATTGAGGATTTGTTTGCCGACCAAGCAGGAGGACAGAAGTTCAGCAAACTCAACCTATCACAGGCCTATCTGTAAATGAGTGTCACAGCTGAATCTCAAAACCTGTTCACCATCATAACACATAAAGGCCTATTCCGCTGTAAGAGATTACTTTTTGGGATAACTTTACCGCCCGCTTTATTTCAATGGTCCACTGACCAGATGTTGGACAGTTTGCAGGGGGTACAATATTACCTTGAGGACATATCAATCACTGGTACAAATGAACAAGAACACTTATGTAACCTAGAAGCCACATTGAAATGCCTTCAGACACATGGTATTCATGCCAGGAAAGATAATTGTGATTTCCTTCAAATGTCAATACAATATTTAGGCCATATGATCAATAGCAAGAGTTTACACAAGGCACCCAAAAAGATGGAGGCTGTCATGGAGGCTCCATGACTGAATGCAACAGTTAAAATTATTCCTAGGGTTAATTAACTACTATGGAAAATTTGTTTCCAATTTAGCAACTACTCAAACCATTGTATAATTTGTTGAGCCCCAAACGAGCATGATATTGGACATCAGAGTGCGAAAAAGCATACAAATCAGTCAAGAAGCACTGAAGAAGTCACAAGTGTTGATACATTCCAATCCAAGGTTATCACTGTAACTTGCCTGTGAAGCAGTGCCGTATGGAGTTGGAGCAGTGGCGTCGCGCATATTATCTTCAGGGGAAAAAAGACCAATATCATTTGTGTCATGTGCCTTAACAAGTGCTGAATCAAATTACACTCAGCTGGAGAAGGAGGCACTGAGTATTATCTCTGGAGTGAGGAAATTTCATCACCACTTTTATTGTCGTCACTCATATTGCTGACGGACCACTGTCCTTTTACATCTATTTTTGGAAGACATGAGGGTATTCCCTTACTCACAGCGAGTAGACTGCAACAATGGTCTTTAACAATATTAACGTACTCCCACAAGATCAAGTATCATCAGTCAGACTGCCATGCCAACATCAATGCATTGTCACATTTGCCTGCTGGTCAAGTACCACCTAATAGTGTTTCCAATACTTTCTATTTTTCACAGATAGATAACATTCCATTGACTGCAGATCAGGGCCAATAACAGACTACAGGTGATCCTGTGATGGGGAAGGTACTAGAAATGGTGTTGAAAGGGAGGATAACAGAATCGCATCCTGAATTAAAGCCATATATTTCCAGAAAATTTGTGTTGACAGGGCAAGGACAGCTATTGTGGGGGATGAGATAATAATTCCTCCAAACTTGCGACAGAGTATTGGAACAATTACATGGAGGACACCCAGGTATAATTCGATTGAAAGAACTTGTGAGGAGCACTTCTGGGGGCCTGGACTCGATGTCCAGATCGAGGAAAAAGCAGGACCGTGCCAGTCATGTGTGAGGGTAAGGAATGCACCGCAATGTCCCCATTATATCCTTTGGAGTGGCCTAAAATGCCTTGGCAACATCTACATATAGACTTTGCAGATCCATTGGCAGGGCATATGTTCATGGTTGTCATAGATGCACACTCCAAGTGGCCAGAAGTGGTCATAATGAAGTCAACAACTATGGAACAAACTATCAAAATGTTCAATAAGATTTTCGCCATGTTTGGGAAAGAAGAACAAATTGTAAGTGACAATTGACCACAATTCACAGCTCAAAAGTTTCAAGACTATCTAAAGGGTGATAGCCAACACATAAAATCAGCACCACCCTTTGATGAATAGCTTAGCCAAAAGGTTCATCCGGTCCTTGAAACATGCACTGAAAGCCTCCAAGGACCAAGGTTCATTAAATCCCCATCTAAAGTTTCTTGGCAACATATCACAACACCACACATGCAAATACTCAGAGTTCCCAGCTTTATTACTATTGAAGAGGAAGCTAAGAAATACTATTGCTCTTCTTCTATCACAGAAGATGTCCAAGATAGTAGAACGCAATCAGCAGTCGCAAATCTTGAGAAGAAAAGGTAATTCCAAAAGATGTTTGATTTGACACGGAGAGCAAGTTTTGATGTGCAGCTATTCTACTGGTGAGAAATTGTATTGGCTCAAACTGGTCCTATATCCTATACAATACAAGCTGAAGGTGAGATAGTATGGAAAGACATGCATATCAGTTATTAGCTAGGTGCATCAACATGACAGCCTCATGTGTTCCAGAACTATTAATATTATCAAATACTGTAACTGTGATTTTAGATCAATCAGCAGGGACTGAGATTGCCGAAAAATCTGTTGCCGTTACTAGCCTTTCTTCTGCAACAGAGGCTGTTGCACCTTCTAGGGTAGAGGCATCCTCAGATGATCCTGAGAGCACCTCCAAGGCCGAGAACAACCAAATCCCTGAAGTGTACAGACAACTGAGATGTAGAACCAAGATGGCGCCAGAGCGAGGCGACTTCTTGCAAGCTGTGCCCAGCATACCTTCTAATTCTATCTTTAACTTTCGTTCTATGCTGCTAAAACTTAATTCTAACTATTTTATGACTGGAACACTATATTCTGCACTCTCTCCTTTCCTTCCCTATGTACGGTATGCCTTGTCTGTGTGGTGCACTGTGTACTAATACATATGACAATAACAAATCAAATTTTAAAAAATCAAACCAGTGCGGAATAGATGCCCACCAGGTCCTCTTTCCTATTAACTGTATTATTACTGGTAATGATTTGTTGCCTGCCCTTATATATTTCATGACAATGTAAAGGCACATTAGTTATTTGTTGTTATGGGACCTTAGAAGTAAAGGGGGCAGGGATGTTATTCATTTGGGTATATATTGTGTTGTTGTGCTACCACAGTCACATGTTTAGTCTGTGACATCATCGACTACTTTGCGGGCTTTTAGACAGTCCAGCGCAAGCCTTTGTACGGTGAACAACTCCTTAATAAACCATCCTTGGCCTGCTGCAATGTTCCAGTGAAGCTCAATCCAAAGTGGAGGAACAGGAACTCATCTTCTGATTAGGACTAATTATTCCCTTTGGAGAAACCCCAGCTGTCAAAAAGGCATACAGTCTTTGTAAACATTGCGGTTAGGAATAATGGAGGTATTTGAGATGCATTCAAGCATGAAGGGAAAGGTCAATAACACAGCTGACTGGAGCATGAGTAGAAATCCATTGAGGTGTCAATGAAAGCCTATTTTAAAGCACTGTACTGAGAAAGATCAAAGGTTTCCAATGGAATGGCGAGGGTTTCAAAGCTTTTAGCTCTCTTGGAAGGCTTGTAGGCTTCATATAAAATTTGTGTGAATACATTGGGACTGCGTGAACAGCTGTGGAGGGGATCCCTCCTCCCTCAGTGAAATTGACATCTCTCTGTCAGGGGACGTCAAAGGGGTCTCCTCATAAATGCAGCTTCTGGCAGAGAGAAAGGGAAAACCCTACTGCAGAATGGACTGCTGCTGGGATTTAAACGTCTGCCAGCTATCCAGGGGGCAAGGAGATTAAAGTGACCCCAGGCAACTTCAAATACACACAACTGACAGGCTGAAATTAAGATGTTGATCACAGAGTTGCCTGAAATCACCATGCCAGGGGTAATCTTCAGGTCTGTCAGAGTTAGGAGGGGCAGTCCAGCCACGAGGTCTAAGGTGCGAGGAGCAAGGTTTAGATGAACGAGGCAAGTTTTTTTCTACACAGAGGGTGGTGGGTGCCTGGAATTCACTGCCGGGGGAGGTAGTGGAAGCAGATACGATAGTAGGTTTTAAGGGGTGTCTGGACAAATACATGAATAGGATGGGAATAGAGGGATATGGTCCCTGGAACGGTAGGGGGTTTTAGTTCAGTCGGGCAGCATGGTTGGTGCAGGCTTGGAGAGCCGAAGGGCCTGTTCCTGTGCTATAATTTTCTTCATACTTTGAGACCCCCCATCCCAGGGGAGAGCAGTGAGGTCAACCCTTGCCCCCAGCCCGAGCCCACCCAATTCCCAGGACCCTTGGGGACTCTTTGTCTGCAATCTGGCAGTGGCAGAGGGCGAAAGGGCACTTGACTTACCCACTTGACACCACTTGGGGCTAAGGCATCAGGCCAGGATGTCAGTGCCCAGGGGGCAATGTACTATTGGCATTGCCAAGGCGCATGGCCCGAAGGTGGGCCTGAATGGGGGTCTGTGGAGGAGGAAGCTGAGGGAGGTTGGGTCACCCTCATACCTGCGTGGGTGGAGTGGGGGGGGGGGGGGGGGGGGAGTGTGACCTATTATTTGAATGGTGGCAGAGGAGGATGCCCTTTTTTGATGAGGGGTCAGTGGTGGTCCACTGATCCTCAGGGTCCATCATGATAGGTCTACATTGGTTTGGGGTGGGGGGGGGGGGGGTGAATGGGCTATCAAGTCTACGAATTGTATTGCAGGTAATACAGGTATTGTAATCAGGTTGCTGCCCGCTCTGGGTGGGCACCTGACAGGGCCAGTGGGTTGGGTGAATCCCAACAGCCCTCAAGCTCGATGTGAATCCCGATTTTTGGCTGGCGCTCCATTCAGCGGGCCATTGGGATTCCCGCTAGTGGCAAATGGAGCCAGTGAACTCCCCCCCTCCCCCTCAACCTCACCAACTGAATTTTTCTATTTATCCTACTTAAGTGTGTAAATTCACATTTCCCTACAGTATCCTCCATCATCAGTCTTTCTCAGCTCTGCATATCACACTTTTTGCACCTTTTAATTATGAAATTCCCTCCTTTTATTATGATGTTATTTACTTTGAACAGGCAGCTTGGTACTGGGCACAGTGTACGTCTGGCTGTTAGTTTGTTATTGCCTGTTCTGCGCTCCCTCTGGAGACCAATGTCACACTTGATCATTTGATTTGATAAGAATGTTTTTGAAGCTACAAGAGCATTATTGATAATCTGCAAACTCCTTGGTTGGGCATTTGAACAATGCAAGGTAATTGATATCGTCCTCTTTGTTTAACTTGCCACGTCTTAAATTCAACATCTTTTTCCACACCTGCTAAGAATAATAAGAAGGGATCTAATTGAATCATTGAAAATTCTGACAGGGCTGGACAGACTGGATGCAGGAATGTTGTTTCCTCTGGCTGGGGAGATGTGGAACAAGGGGTCACAGTCTCTGGATATGGGGTAGTCCATTTAGAATTGTGTGGAGAAATGTCTTCACTCAGAGGATGGTGAACCTGTGGAATTCTCTACCACAGAAAGCTGTGGAGGCCAAGTCACTTAATATATTTACGAAGGAAATAGATAGATTTCTAGACGCTGAAGGCATCAAGGGATATGGGGAGAGAGCAGGACTATGGCGTTGAGAGAGAAGATCGGCCATAATCTTATTTAATGGCGTAGCAGGTTCGAAGGGTAAATTGGCCTACTCCTGCTCTTATTTTCTATGTTTCTAACTCCCCAAACCACATAGGAGAAACTGAGGAATGAATAATAGGGTAAATTTAGCAAGGGTCTTTCTTGCATTTATGCAGTGCCTTTGTCCAAGACCCTTTGTAGAAGCAATTGTCAGACAAAATTTGATCAACATAAGGATATGGCCAGGACAGGTGACCAAAAGCTTGGTCAAAAAAGGTAGGTTTTTAAGGAGCAACATAAAGAGGCAAGAAAGATGGAGGTTCGGGAGGGAACTGCAGAGTTGGGCTCCAACTGGTGGCAGTTGCAGCAGCCTATGAATCATAGGAGTGTGTTCATGGACTTGAGGGACAAAATACTCATGTTGTTGAAATAGTTTGAGGGAAATATGCAATTAGTCCTTCACTTGCTGGAAATAGAAAAGATCTGCTAGATTGGAGCGCCATTGCAAAACAGCAAAGCAAACTGCCTCTTCCACCAAAGCAGGTGGGAAGTTAAAAGGAACATCAGCTCTCTGGGCTGACAGAGGAAAACAGGAGCTGTGACCCTGAACCCACCTCCAGTGGGAAACTGATCAAGTTTAAGCTTTTCACAATTGTGTGGGAAAGGCTGGATTGACTGGAGAGTTTTTCTGGCCCCTCATTGTTCGTAGGTCTGTGTGTTCATGATTGTGATGCTGAGGTAAGTGTAGGTTTAGGGTGCAAGTAGGTTGAATGATGAATTGTTAACCGGGACTGGTGATGATGTCAACTTCACCTGTGATCGCAGCAGTTAGATGGAGCAGGGCTTGTGTTTCTGGCTGGCTCCTCACAGGTTGCTATGGGCTACATATGTGGGGATTGCATTTATCACAAAATCAGCCAGGAGCCCTCAAACAGCATGTGATTCCATAACCAAAAGAGAAAATGCCAGCAAGTCTGGCAGCATCTGTAAGGAGAGAAAAGAGCTGACGTTTTGAGAGCAGATGACCCTTTGTCAAGATAGAAAGTGGAAGATACTTATACTGCAGGGTGGGGGAATGAAAGATGAGTCATAGCCTCAAAAACAAGCAGAAAGACTGTTAATGGCAGTCCATAGAGAGCAGTGAAGGTGGAAGGGGGTGGGAGGGGGGAAAGAGACATACAGGAATCCTGTCGGAGAGAAGAGCAATACTTCTTCAGGGTAGGCATTCCTGGACGAGAAGTGGCAGTGAGTTAAACACTGGATAAAAGCAAATTACTGCAGATGCTGGAATCTGAAACCAAAAGAGAAAATGCTGGAAAATCTCAGCAGCTCTGGCAGCATCTGTAAGGAGAGAAAAGAGCTGACGTTTCGAGTGATTCCATTCCATGATTTCCACGTGATTCCATTCCACCAATGGTCAGTTGGTGCACAGCAGATTCTCTAGAGCAGTCCAAGCTCCCTTGTAAACTCCTGTTAGAAGATAAAGGACAACCCCATCAACATTGTCTGTTGACACCAATTAAAAGCAGGACAACAACAGACAAATGACCATCAGATGTGACATTGAGCCAGTTATCAGTTATGCTCAGAATGAAGTTCAGGATCTTGGACAAATCTGGAGACGCTCTTCAGTACTTGCCAACCAGTCTCTCCAGAAAGCTCATGAAGTGCTGTGTTCCGCACTATGTTGTACATAGTGTAGACTCAACTTTCAAGAGAGAAGGCACATGTCAAATATTGGCTGAGAGTGGGACGACGGGTGAGCACTTGTGTTCGACAGTGATCAATTGATAGCTACGGTTGCGAGGAAGGACACAGAAAGAAAAGGATCGGTGAACTGGCAAAGTTAGTGAGCCTGGGGAGTGGTTTAACAGAGTAAACTTAATGGAATAGAGTGAGGTGGGAGATCAGCACATTGGCAGACATCGCAGGGGGGATTCAGACATCATAGAGAAAGTTGAAGATCATTGCATGAAGGTACATTATGGTATGCAGGGTTAGGGTGTTGGACATTGTGTCAGACATGCCTGGGCAGTAAGTGAAACACTCCATCCAACGTTGCTGTAAAAGTATTTCTATAATGGATCTAGCAGTTCACGCTTACCTCCAACTGCCAGATTTATCAAAGCCCCCCTGTAAACTAACAGGTGGGCAAAGAAAATATCCCATTAAATTGGAGTTCTGCAACTTCCTTAAAATAATTCAGTGATGGTCTTGCTGCCTGAGAGTGGATTAGTCACATTCTCCCCCAAAACCAACATTGCTAAAACCATAAATATCAACCTTTTTTTGTTTTGAAATCCCAGTCACCCCGATGGGGTGAACAGTGGTTAGCACGGCTGCCTCACAGCGCCAGGGACCTGGGTTCGATTCCCGGCTTGGGTCACTGTCTGTGTGGAGTTTGCACGTTCTCCCCGTGTCTGCGTGGGTTTCCTCCGGGTGCTCTGGTTTCCTCCTACAGTCTGAAAGACTTACTGGTTAGGGGCATTGACCTGAACAGGAGCCGGACTGTGGCAACTGGAGGGATTTCACAGTAACTTCATTGCAGTGTAATGTAAGCCTTACTTGTGACTAATAAATAACTTTAAATCTCCATTAATTGTGTTTTATTTGTCACTAATGCTGCCTGACCTGATGAATTTCCCAGGATTTTCTGTTCTTCATGCAGATTTCCAGAATTCAGTCCACTCCCACTGCTTTTCAGAGACTAATTAGTCTAACAGGTTTCAGTCCAGATTTGCTGCAAAGATGCTCTAATAAATACTGATCATGACACCGGGGATAATTCTCCTGCTCTTTTTCAAAATAGTGCTATGGGTAGGATTTTGCAGCCCCGTTGTGGTAGGGATGGAACCAGAAAATGCAGCGAGCCATTCAAAGGTCGACTGACTTCGATGGGACCAGGAAATCCTGCTGGCAGGAGGGGCCATAATATTCTGCCTCGTAGGATCTTTTACATGCAACCAAGCAGGCAGGCAGGGTCTCGGTTAAACATGTCATCCAAAAACAGCAGCTCCATCAGTGCAGCACTCCCTCAGCACCACACTGGAGAGTCAGCCTTGATTTTTGTGATCAAGCCCTGGAGTGAGCCTTGTACCCACAACCTTGGCGAGAGTGTTACCAACTAGGCCACAGCTGACATACAAGAATGGCAGAGGATGATTTTGATCCATTGACTGCTTTGAACCGTGGACCTGTATGGTTCTGATGTGTCACTCTGCTGCACAAACGTTTCAAAGGATGATAATGTTGAAACGAGAATCAGTAGCACGTGTAACATCTAGAGAGGTCCCACATGGCTTCCTACAATGGATAATCCCAGGACCATATTGAGTCTTTAGGCTGGGGTAGTAGAAGGGTATAGTCATGACAAGCTTGTGGACTGACAGTAAGTGAAAGAGATTGGGCTACACGTGACAACTCCCACAAGGTCCATAGGGAATTGGTTGATCTCCCTGCAGGGCTTGTTGAGTGTGCATTCCCCCAGTAACAGGCGGTGGCCTACTCTGCTGGAGCTCATTACCTGAGCCTTTTATAAGGCTGCTGAACTGTAGTCCCAGATGGGAACTAGTGTGTGTAGATGACAGTAGTGGTTTTCTGTAATAAACTATGTTCCTTTCCAGTTGGGCTTCCTGAGTGCAATGAAAAAAGTAAATGGAATGTTGCCATTTATTGCAAAAGGTCTGGAGTATTAAAGTAGAGAAGTGTTGTTGCAATTGTATAGGGTGTTGGTGAGACCACATCAGGAGGATTGTGTCCAGTTTTGGTCTCCTTATTTGAGGAAGGATGTGGTGGCATTGGAAACAGTTCCGAGGAGGTTCACCAGATTGATTCCAGGGATAAACAAAACAAAGAACAAAGAACAATACAGCACAGGAACAGGCCCTTTGGCCCTCCAAGCCTGCACCGATCATGTGTTCCTAACTACACCATCCGTTTGTATCCCTCTATTCCCAGTCTGTCCATGTGGCTATCTAGATAAGTCTTAAACGATGCCAGCGTGTCTGCCTCAACCACCTCGCTTGGTAGTGCATTCCAGGCCCCCACCACCCTCTGTGTAAAATACATCCCTGCATATCTGTATTGAACCTTGCCCCCCTTACCTTGAACTTGTGACCCCTTGTGTTTGTCATTTCCGACCTGGGAAAAAGCTTCCAACTATTCACCCTATCTATGCCCTTCATAATTTTATAAACTTCAATTAGGTCGCCCCTCAACCTCCGTCTTTCCAGGGAGAACAACCCTTGTTTACTCAATCTCACCTCATAGCTAATACCCTCCATACCAGGCAACATCCTGGTAAACCTTTTCTGCACTCTCTCCAAAGCCTCCACGTCCTTCTGGTAGTGTGGCAACCAGAACTGGATGCAGTATTCCAAATGTGGCCTAACCAATGTTCTATATAACTGCAACATCATATGCCAACTTAAATACTCTATGCCCCGTCCAATAAAGGCAAGCATGCCATATGCCTTCTTCACCACCTTTTCCACCTGTGTTGCCACCTTTAAGGATCTGTGGACTTGCACACCCAGATCTCTCTGTGTGTCTATACTCCTGATGGTTCTGCCATTTATTGTATAGCTCCCCCCTGCATTCGTTCTACCAAAATACATCACTTCGCATTTATCTGGATTAAATTCCATCTGCCATTTCTCCGCCCAATTTTCCAGCCTATCTATAAACTGCTGTATTCTCTGACAATGTTCATCACTATCCGCAACTCCAGCAATCTTTGTGTCATCCGCAAACTTACTAATCAGACCAGCTACATCTTCCTCCAAATCATTTATATATATCACAAACAGCAGAGGTCTCAGTACAGAGCCCTGCGGAACACCACTAGTCACAGACCTCCAATCAGAAAAAGATCCCTCCACTGCTACCCTCTGTCTTCTATGGCCAAGCCAGTTCTGTACCCATCTAGCTAGTTCATCTTTGATCCCGTGAGATTTAACCTTTTGCACCAGCCTGCCATGAGGGACCTTGTCAAATGCTTTACTAAAATCCATGTAGACGACATCCACGGCCCTTCCCTCGTCAATCATTTTTGTCACCTCCTCAAAAAACTCAAACCAAATTTGTGAGGCATGACCTCCCTCGTACAAAACCATGCTGTCTATCGCTAATGAGACTATTCAGTTCTAAATGTGTGTAGATCCTATCTCTAAGAATCTTCTCCAACAATTTCCCTACCACGGACGTCAAGCTCACTGGCCTATAATTACCCGGGTTATCCTTGCTACCCTTCTTAAATAACGGGACCACGGATGAAAGGAGAGATTAAACAGTTTGGGCTTGTACTCGCTGGAGCTTAGAAGAATGAGAGGGGATCTGATCAAGGTATACAAAATACTAAAAAAGGGATTGTTAAAGTAAATGTAGACCAAATGTTTCCCTTTGTAGGGCAATCTGGAACAAGAAGTCACAGGTATAGGTTGAGAGGTGATAGATTTAAGACG
Source organism: Mustelus asterias (assembly GCF_964213995.1). NCBI lineage: Eukaryota > Metazoa > Chordata > Chondrichthyes > Carcharhiniformes > Triakidae > Mustelus > Mustelus asterias. The sequence continues at coordinate 6,868,597 of NC_135817.1, read as the reverse complement.
GAGATAAGGAGGAACTACTTCTTGCAGAGGATGGTGAATTGATGGAACTCGCTTTCCCATAGCGCAGTGGAGTCTGAATTGTTGAATGGTTTCAAGAGAGAGATAGATATATTTCTGATAAAAACAGGTTAAAGGGGTATGAGTAGCAGGTAGGGAGGTGTCTCAAATCCTTGAGACAAGGAAGAGATCAACCATGATCTGATTGAATGGATTAGCAAGCTTGAAGGGCTAAATTGCCTACTTCTGCTTCTAATTCCTACACTACACGAACCTTATTAAGCTTCCCCTCAAAGGTAAACTCCCTCACTTGGCAACCGGCTGTGCTGGAGCAGTCTGGAAAAGTTGGGTGTGGGGAGATAAGGTGGCAATTCACAAAACCACACCAAGAACTGGAAAGCAGCCATTCTGTTGGGGTGAGCTAGAGATGTTTGGGGCCAAGTTCCTGGTATAGAGGTTAATAAGACTGAATAATTGATTTGTGTGTCGTCATTAAGTGAATGTGTGACCAATCTAAAGTTACCCTATGCTTTCTTAGCATGAGTATTATGGAACCAGAATGGGAGTTAAGACTCAGATCAGCTATGATCAGGTACTCCTGTCCCTATAGGAAGAAGGGATGAAAGCAAAGGTCAGAATACTAAAAGCAATTTAAAATAATGTAAATACTCAGGGCAGGATTTTCCAGCCCTTCCCACCGATCTTCCAGCCCCACCGAAGGTGACTCCCTGTGGCAGATTCCCTGGCATGTGGTGGACAAGCCATACGAAACACATTAGACCTCAGCAGGACCGAACGGAAAGATTCTGTTGGTGGCCAATGGCAAGCCGCCTCTGCCACTGAAAAACACACCGCAGGAGTGGGGAGGTGCAGAGGCCAGAAAATCCTGGCCGCAAGTAATAATCACAGGTTCCAACACTATCCAATTAGTGTATCATTCTTTATCTACTGTCTGAGATTTGAATATTGTGTGAAGCATATGAGTGTCAGTGCATGGTTAGGTGCTGGATGTGATTCTGGTGGTGCACAATTATTGAGAGCATGCCCTCATGTCTGTCCTAGGTCTGCTGCAATGTTCCAGTGAAGCCCAATGCAAACTGGAAGAACACCACCTCATCTTCCAATTGGGCATGTTACAGCCTTCTGGACTCAATATTGATTTCAATAACCTCAGACTGTGAAATTTCCCCTCCATTTGACTACTTTTGTTTTCTGTTATTTGGTTCCCCTGGCTTGCCCCAACACAGCCCACCCCTCCCCCCACATGGCCACTGACCCTTGTTGGTCAGTTTTGCTCCATTGTGCACCGACCTCTGTTCTCCTATGAACACATTCCGCTACCTACCTTTGCCACTATTAACACTCTTCAGTGCCAAATGGCACCATTAACAACCCTTTTGTCCTACGTCCATGACATCTTTGTCAATCTCTCCTTAACTCCGACCGATCACTGACTTTCCATTGAGCCCCACTCCCCTCTCCAATTATATGATTCATCACATTTCTATCCCTTTTCCGTTCTGCAGAAGGGTCATATAAACTCAAAACTTTAACTGTGTTTCTCCATCGACAGATACTGCCAGACCTGCTGAGTTTATCTAACACTTTCTGTTTTTACTTCAGATTTTCAGTATTTTGCTTTTATTGGGAACAGCATTTGTGATGTGGGATCTTACCTTGGCCACTTGTGTCAAATTATGTTTTCTGCAGCACTGCAGCCATGTTCTGGGGCTGGGTCATCCTCAGTGATCCTCCTCACAGATTTGCTGCATTCCTCGTCACTGTAGCCTCTCCACCAGCACCCCTTCTTCCCACCTTCCTCTGTACGTCCTCCATGTTCTCCTCAATCCCTGAGCCATCCTAAAATTCGCTGTTGTCCGTCAGAGAAAGGGTGTGTCCAAAGGTTACACATATACAGGCCCAGGAAAATCATTCTTATTCAGTGCTTCAAAGCTAAACTTGCAGGTCTCTGTTTTAACACCACCTGTTTAAATCACGGTAATCACCAATTAACCCCAAAATTGTAGGTTAAATCCAAACCTTTGAACAGGTGAGTTCTATTAGCACAGCAGCTACTTAGCATGTCTTTTCACCCTTTCACCAAAATATCCCCCAAATTGTGTACATGACTCCTTTTTGATCTAATATATAAAACGTTCGATGAGAGAGGGACGAAGGAACCAGGAGGTAATACTAGAGAAGTACACTAGGGTGCACAGAATAGATAGATTGTTGTGGAGTATCAAATAGTAAGTTATTAGGCGTGCAGTGCATAAGAGAGAAAGTAATAAAGTCTAAATTAGGGTTACTGGGCACGTGTGAGTGAATGCAGGGTATGTGGGAAATACGATTAGTGAGTTGCAGGCAGAGACAGCCACATGGGAATATGATGTGGTGATAACAGACCCAGGCTCTGTTAAGATTGATCTGAAAATATTCCTGAATACAAGATGTATAGGAAAGGAAGGAAAAGGTGGCAGTATTGATTAAGGAGAATATTGCACTGCTGGAGGATGTTCCAGAGGGGTCAAGGACAAAGTTTATTTGGCTTGAGTTAAGGCACAAAGAAGGTATAATTACATTGCTCAATGCAGGCTCCAGGCCAGCAACTCGTGGAAATGATACAGGAGAACAAATCTGCAAGGAAATTACAGAGAACTGTAAGAATTATAGAGTGGTATAATGGGGGGACTTTAATCATTCAATACGGGATAGTAGTAGTTTAGAGGGCAGAGATATGAAGATGGTGGACAGTGACAAATGGGAGGCAATCACTGACAACTGTAATCTCTAGTGGCTGTTTGGAAAAGGGGAACAGAAACAAAATGTTCAGCCAGCTGTGAAGAGGGTCAGAGTAAACAAAGACCAGTGAATCATGCTCCTTCTTGGCTCACTGTCTTCCTCTGTGGCTAAAGTGGCAGAGACTGACATTCCAGACTGGTGTTCCTGAGCCACACCAGGCAATGCCTAACAGAGTCAACCACCATGGTGCAAGCCTTTGAATTATGAGACAAAAGGCTACTATTCTGAAGGGCACATGGACTTCCAAAAGGCAATTGATAAAGTGCCACACAACAGATTAATGAGCAACGTTAGAGCTCATGGAATAAAAGAGACAGTAGCAACATGGATACGGAATTGATTAAGTGACTGGACACAGAGACTAGGGGTTAAAAATTGTTTTTCAGACTGGAGAAAGGTTTTTATTAAGAAGTTCCCCAACTATAAGTGTCAGGACCCCTGCTCTTTCTGATATATATTAATGATCCAGCCCAGGCTACAGTGCCAACCTGGCATTGGCAGCCTGTGCCAACCTAGAGCTCTGACGAAGGGTCATCCAGACTCAGAACATTGGCTCTATTCTCTCTCCACAGATGCTGTCAGTTCTACAGAGATTTTCCAGCACTTTCTGTTTTTGTTTCCGATTCCAACATCTGCAGCATTTTGCTTTCATAAAAAAAGGGAAGTTTTGTTACAATTGCACAGAGTGTTTGTGAGACGTGTCTGGAGTAGCGTGTACAGTTTTGTTCTCCTTACTTAAGAAAGGATATAATTGCATTAGTAACAGTTCAGAGGTTCACTTGACTGATTCATGGGATGAAAGGGTTGTCTTATGAGGAAAGGTTGGACAGGCTGGACCTGTATCCATTGGAGTCGAGAAGAATGAGAGGTGATCTTATTGAAACTTACAAGATTCTGGCGAACTTGACAGGGCAGATACAGAAAGGGTGTTTCCCCTTGTGGGAGAGACTAGAACTAGGGGACACAGTTTAAAAATAAGAGGTCAGCCATTTAAGATGTAGGGGGCGATCTTACCAGCGTATCCCACTGCCCCAAGGGTGGGGCGAACCGGTAGGTTCGCACCTGATTTCTCACCTCTCGTAATCTTACTGGCATCAGATATCCAGCGAGGTCAGCTTCGCGCCCATTTCCAGCACGAGGCTGAATAGTTCATTCAGATGAAATGTTAATCTGATTTTTCATTGATTTAATGAGTCCGGAACGGAATTGTCCGGGCTCACTTTCCTCTGTGGCCTCGCCGGGAGAGGTTCTCTCCAACAAGGATCGTAGCTGATCCCCAGCAATGGGAACCAGTTCTGATGGCCTCACTGGTACAACCGGAGGCCATTGAGGCCCCTCAGGGAGGTCAGGGGCAAGGAGGGGGTGCCCCGTGGGCAGTGCCAGCCTAGCACTGGGTAGTGCCAAGGAGGTGGAGTCTACTGGGGGCAGGCAGCTGGTGGGGGGGGGGGGGGGGAAGAGGGGGAGCACCCACTGCTACTTTGCATCAAGGATCGGTGGTGAGAGGGAAGTGGCCCAATAGGTGTCGGAGACCAGGGGGGTTGGGAAGGAGGGGGAAATCGGTCCGGGAGGTGGGTCCCGGAGTTGATCAGTCCGGGCAGGTGGGTGGGGGGAGTTGCTGACCCCTGCAGTAGCTGGGAGAAGGGGGTGCTTTGTTTGAGGCCATGGAGTCCAGTTGAGAGAAGTAAAGGCTGAATGACAGGCCTCTGCTGCTAGAGATCTGCACATGCACAATTGCGCCTTCTGCTGCTCTCAGCCAGCATTCAAGCAATTTAAGCCCCACCCCTTCCCCTTTCAGGCAAGAAACTGTTTGAGGACTTTTTTTCACCCTAAGCACGTAAGATTGCAGATTTGAACTCGCCCAAAAAACAGATCCGAATCGTTCCCATTTTCATGCCCATCTTGGACTTAGAATTGTTTTGGTAAGATCACTCCATAGTCTGTGTAATTCTCTTCCCCAAAAAGCAGTTGAAGATGTTTAAGGCAGCGTTAGATAGATTCTTAATTGACAAGGGAATCAAAGGGTATGAGGTTAGACAAGAAAGTTGAGGTCACAATCAGATCAGCTATGATCTCATCAAGTAGTAGAGCAGGTTCGATGGGCACATGGCCTACTCCAGTGATAGGCCACCTCTGTCGTCTCAGTGAGTTGCAAGATTGAAATTGGGTACGTTCACTCACCATGATCCTTGAATAAGATTGAATACGTTTAATACACACCAAAAATATTGTAATAAGTTACAGAAAATGCTTAATCATTCATAAATTAAAAGAACTATAAACTTCAAATGGTAAAAACAAAAGAAATATTTACATTTTGATTGGACACTGAGGGAGCACACAACTTTCACAGTCAATGTTGTGCGCTATCAACATGGATCTCACTTCATGTGCCCTTGCTTTATGTGTGTATCACTTTAGTCATATCGGGAGGAAAAATAACTACACAGACGGAAACCAGTGGAATCTAGCAATCTTGCGCATGGGCAGTGGTCAACAAAATGTCTCATGGGCTCAATCAGAACCCTGGTGAGCTGCATGTGGCTCCTGGGATGCAGGTTGCCCACCACTGGCCTACTGCTCTTAATTTGTATGTATGTATTAGAAAGGGAGGAGGCTTTTTTGCAGTAGAAATACTGGCCAATACTAGATGGGCTCAATCTCCTGGTTCATTGCAGCATATTCTGTGTAAAACTTTAGAGGCACTGAAGTACTTTTAAAGTGTAGCCACTTCTGGAATACAGGAGACACGACAGCCAATTTGTGCACAGCAAGATTTCACAAACATCAATGTGATAATGACTAGATTATCTGTTTTAGGTGTTAGTTGTAAGATAAATATTGGCCAGGGCACTGGTGAGAAGGTCCCAGCTATTCTTTGAAATAGTGCGTAGAATCTTTTACATCCTTGGGCAGACGGGGCTCGGTTGAATGTCTCATCAGAATGTTAGTCCCCTGACAGTGTAGCACTCCCTCAGAACTGCACTAGAAATTCAGGCTGATCATGTTGATAGACTAAATGTAAGAGAGAGAGAGAAAGAAAGAGAACTCTAGAAAGAAAGCAATCTGGAAAGAAAGACAGACTTATATGGATCTCGCACCTTTCATGGCCTTGAGGTCTCCCAATACCTTCCCAATACCTTTCGCAGCAGAGGCCTGTCACTCAGCCTTTACTTTTCTCAACTGGACTCCATGGCCTCAAACAAAGCACCCCCCCCCCCCCTTCCCCAACTTTCACAGTCAATGTTGTGCGCTATCAACATGGATCTCACTTCATGTGCCCTTGCTTTATGTGTGTATCACTTTAGTCATACCGGTAGGAAAAATAACTACGCAGACAGAAACCAATGGAATCTGGAATCTGAGCTCTAGGTTGGCACAGGCTGCCAATGCCAGGTTGGCACTGTAGCTTGGGCTAGATCATTAATATATATCAGAAAGAGCAGGGGTCCTAACACTTATAATTGGGGAACTTCTTAATAAAAACCTTTCTCCAGTCTGAAAAACAATTTTTAACCACTATTCTGTGTCCAGTCACTTAATCAATTCCGTATCCATGTTGCTACTGTCTCTTTTATTCCATGAGCTCTAACGTTGCTCATTAATCTGTTGTGTGGCACTTTATCAATTGCTTTTTGGAAGTCCGTGTGCCCTTCAGAATAGTAGCCTTTTGTCTAATTTCGTTAGAGAGAAGAAGGTTAAGAGATGACTTAATAGAGGCATACAAGATGATCAGAGGATTAGATAGGGTGGATGGTGAGAGCCTTTTTCCTCGGATGGTGTTGGCTAGCACGAGGGGACATAGCTTTAAATTGAGGGGTGAGAGATATAGGACAGATGTTAGAGGTAGGTTCTTTACTCAGAGAGTAGTAAGGGCGTGGAATGCCCTGCCTGCAGCAGTGATGGACTCGTCAACGTTGAGAGCGTTCAAGTGGTTATTGGATAAACATATGGATGATATTGGAATAGTGTAGATTAGAGGGGCTTTAGATTGGTACCACTGGTCGGCGCAACATCGAGGGCCGAAGGGCCTGTACTGCGCTGTAATGTTCTATGTTCTATGTTCAATATGCTTTCAGCAAACTATCTTGAAGTGTAGGATTATTAATGTAGGAAATACACTTCAGTCTATGCTTCTGAGTCTGGGGATTTGCCCTCAGCCACGGGTGAGTGGAACTATTGGCAAGTTGTCTGTTGTTTATGCACAGAGGTCAGAAATGTATAAAATCATGGTATTCAGTCGAAGCTCTACTGTTTCAGGTAAGTCAATAACTGTCTTAAAAGATTCACCATATTGCCAAGTCACCTCTAACCCACAATGGTCAAACATTCTCCAGTTCACAACATACAGCTTGTCAGTCTGATTCCACACCCAACCACAAGATTTAAACATTTTAATCTTTGACTTAAGAAAATAATTTCAGCCATAGTGCAGAAAAGGGCGGCACGGTGGCACAGTGGTTAGCACTGCTGCTTCACAGCTCCAGGGACCTGGGTTCGATTCCCGGCTTGGGTCACTGTCAGTGTGGAGTTTGCACATTCTCGTCGTGTCTGCGTGGGTTTCCTCCGGGTGCTCCGGTTTCCTCCCACAGTCCAAAGATGTGCAGGTTAGGTTGATTGGCCGTGCTAAAATTGCCCCTTAGTGTCTTGAGATGGGTAGGTTAGAGGGATTAGCGGGTAAATATGTAGGGATATGGGGGTAGGGCCTGGGTGGGCTTGTGGTCGGTGTAGACTCGATGGGCCGAATGGCCTCTTTCTACACTGTAGGGTACCTATGATCTATGAAAAATCCAAATTATTTGAAAGACAAACGCGGGTGTTTCTTTTTAATGTATGGCCGCCGAGATCTGTATTTAAATATGAACCACAAAATTCACTTGGAAACATGGATCAAGCCTTGGAGATCACCATGGCTGAGTTTGCAGCTGGAAAGTTAGAAATACAGGCAATAAGTTTCTGCGAAGCCAGCGTCAACTTTCAAGCTCGGTGATCTGACCTCTCCGACATGGGCCGACTTAATTGTAAACTAGCTCTTCCGTTCACAGCTCAAGCTTAGAATTTTATCCTTGACACTCTCTCTTGTGTGGATCAGCGTGTAGTTTGCTGTGTGTGTGGGTGGCTGGGCAAATTCTAAAATTTGGCTACTTTTGTATTGAGGTTCTGGCGGTGATGATGCCAGTTTCATGGGAGATTGAGGGCAGCTTTTCAGAAGTTGCCAATGGAAAAGCTGGTCGTTAGCTTGTCACGATAAAGAATCTGCCTCCCATCTCCTTCAGGATTGCTGGACCAAACAACAGCTTGGGGGCTACAATCTTCTATCATTGCCTTTTCCACCCTGCTGACTGGGTCAGGTTGTCAATCGGTGAAAAATAACAATGTTTCTTTCAGAAGAACCTGGACATTTCTCAGATTTCCAGGAATTCACTTCGCCCCCCCTCCCCCCCCCCCCCCCCCCCCTGAAAATATCAAGGTCATGAAATCTTATTATAAACTGGCACTAGAGCTGCTTATGAATTTGTATGAATATGATTTACAGGCTTGCATTGATTAGTTGATCTGTGACACTGCCAACGTTACAATGAAGGAAGTGCTGCTTTATAATGACGATATTATTATACTAGCTCAGGCAGATGTATCACTGCATAATATAATTGATCTCCTGCATTGCTTCGCAGCAAAGATTACAAAATATGATTTCTCTGGCTTCCTGGAACTGTGGGCTCAATTTTCAAACAGCTGAGATGGGAGAGGATGAACCTTCAGTTTCCTGCTGGCTGGCATGCCAGTTTGCTAGCTGCTTTGAGGACGGGGCATTTCTGATGAGCTTGGTTGGGGTGGTGGGGTTGGGGGTGGTGGGGGGTGGGGGAATGTTGCCACTCAGCCACAAATTGTTAGGCAATGAAAGGGCCTATTAAGGCCAATGTTCTGAGGCTAACTAGAATGTTTCCACTCCCTGGGTTGAAGCCTGGCCATGGTAGCCGCATCTCAGCAGCAGACCAGAAACCAGCAGTCCAGCATCATTTCAACTCCCCACACCCCCCCCACCAACCCCCCACAGTTGACATACAGAGATGACCACAGCTGCAGCCACATTGCCTCCTCTAGATGCCACAACATCATCCTCGCAGCTTTGGTCTCTTGCTTATTTTTCAAGCTTTTTAAAAGTCTTCAAAGGGCGCTTCCATCTTTCCCTACCTATATTGACAGCTCCCACCGCTGCTGATAGGGCTGTCAATGTGTCAATGCTGGAGGGCATCCTATTGACCCCCCAGCCTTGGGGGGCTGTCCTCTCTTAAAATCACTTTATCGGCCGCCTCCTCAAATATTGCCTTCCAGGTCTTGTCAGCGCGTGCGAGTTCCCCATTCTTGCATTCCCTCCTGATTGGGATCCACAAGCAAATATTCAGTCTCATCCCACTGTCTGTTGCGTCATTTTCTACATCTGTTTTTACTTCAACCCTCATTCATTTACTTTTGGTCTGCTTGCTTTCCACTCTTTCCATCACCCTCACTCTTTTGTCTTTCACTCTCTGCTTTGTCAGACATGTCACTGTCAATATTGCCAGGCAACATTACTGACTGGCCCTAGTTACCCTGTGAAGGGTGTTCTTCTTGAACCTTTGGTACAACTGCAGGTTATATTTGAGCATATGAAAACTGCAAGCAGGAAAACACCAGCTTGTCCATTAAGCCTGCCCAACACCAAAATACCATGATCATCCTGACAGGATGATCAGATCAAGTCCAGGGGGTGCAACATACCATGTGAACATTCACTGTTAATCTATTTCCTTCTATATGACTCACTCTCTGCTCCAACCAAGAGCTGGTCCAGCTCCCTTTACTTTCTGTCTGTTTGCTTTGCACTCTTGCTATCTCTCTCCTGCTTTTTTTAAACATAACTCTCTCCACACCACTCACACACTTCTATTGTTGTCTCTGCTTTATTTGACTCAGACTCTCTGGACGGGATTTTCCGGCCGCACTCACCTCAAAACCAGAAAATCCCGCCCAACATCAATGTGGTCCGTCCCCACCTGCGACAATTCCCAAACCGGGCAGGACGGGAAAATTGCCCCCCTCTTTCTCAATTCTATTGTACTTGATTTACCTTGGTGTCAATTTAATCATGTGAGGATAGGAGAAAGGGTGACTATAAAATTCATCTCCTGGCTTTCCTATTAAGCTTGATGTTGATGAACACTTGGCCTCCACTAACATTTTGTTACTGGGATAACCATCCAATGGCGACAAGATCAAGGAGGTCACTCACTTTCTGGCCATCATTTCCCAAAGCCTCTGAAGGCCTATTTAAAGCAGGAATGAGGGAGGTAGAATTTTCTTCACCAGCTTTGCTGAATTTACTGCTGCAAAATGCAAGCTGAGTCCAAAGCAAGCCTCTCAATTCATTGAAGCCATCCTAGAGGAAAAAGAGTAAGAAGAAGGAAGGATCGGTTATTACTTACCAATAGAAGGTAGCCTCTCACAATAGCCATTCACTGGTCTGGAGAGAGATGGCTGAGATCATTAGCTCCAAAAATATCATCCCTAGGAACTGGATTCAATTCAGGAAATATTTCAATGACCTGACAAGAACAGTGAAAGTAAGTACAACTTTTCATTTCAAAATCTCTCAATAATACCTGACTATAGCCTTCCAGACTTCTAACCACTCTGAACAACTCTCTCCGTAGAATCATGGTTTTCATCATTCATTGTGTGGGCACACTATACTGCCTCTCATTCTCAATCTCGGCATACATCTAGCTCTAGCTTATTGCTTTTCTAGCAGTTATTCGCAATAGCCCAATCTCACATGTTAACTCCTGTAGAATAAGGAATTCTTCTCATGAGCCCTTCCTCACAAAGCACAAGAACCTCTTGATTTTCCATTCAACACATTGCTATCCTGATTCTATTTGCTTTCTCTCGCTCTCAGCATAGATGTAACAAGCAGATATTGCACACATGGACACTCTCTTTTTCAGCTGACATGCCCTAACTCTTTCTGCAGAAGATGGTGTACAAGGCAAGATGGTGGAACAAGGTGAAGAGAACCCTGCACAATCATTCTCTCTGTGTTAGAGCACTAAGTACTCTGTTTTGGAGTCCCTTTGAAGATTTCCAGGCTGGGGGCTGATGTATGGGGTCTTCCTCAATGTATTGGACTCCTTTATAAAACTATGATGTTGTGGCAATTACGGAGATTTCGATGAAAGAAGAACACAGCAGCTTAGCATTCCAGGTTTTAGATGCTTCAGGCGAGATAGAGAAGGTGACAAGAGGTGGGGTGTTACTTTACTGATTAGGGAGAATGTCACAGCTATACAGACGGAGGACACCATGCGGTGAGGCCATATGGGTAGAACTCAGGAACAGGAGCGGTGCAATCACACTGTTGGGGTTGTACTACAGACCTCCCAACAGCCAGCGTGAAGTGGGGGAACTGATACGTCAGCAGATTATGGGAAGATGCAAAAACAACAGGGCTGTTGTGATGGGCGATTGTAACTTCCCCAACATGGACTGGGATTCCTTTAGTGTCAGGGTCTTGGACGGGACAGAGTTTGTTCAGTGTGTCCAAGCGTGCTTCTTGAGGCAATATATTGATAGTCCAACTCGGGAAGGGGCTCTCTTATACCTGGTTCTGAGAAACTAGCCCAGACAGGTGATTGATATCTCAGCGGGGGACCATTTTAGGAACAGTGATCACAATTCTATAAGTTTCAAGATACTTGTAGAAAAGGATAGAAGTAGTCTCAGAGTGAAAGGACTAAACTGGGGGAAGGCTAATTATGACAGTATTAGGCAAGAGCTAGGGAATGTAGACTTGGGGCAGCTGTTTGAGGGTAAATCCACATCCAATATGTGGGAGTCTTTTAAAAGTCAGTTGTTAACAATTCAGGACAAGTATGTCCCTATAAAAATGAAGGATAAAGATGGCAAGAGAGACTGTGAGCTTAGTGAAAAAGGAGGCGGCATACATAAATTTCAGGAAATTGAAAATGGATAAGGCTCTTGAGGAATACAAAGATAGCAGGAAAGAGCTTAAACAGGGACTTAGGAGGGCAAAAAAGGCCATGAAATGTCCTTGGCAGACAGGCTTAAGGAGAATCCCAGGGCTTTTTATGCTTATATAAGGAAAGGGTAGGCCCACTCAAGGACAGTGGAGGGAATGTGTGTGTGGAGCCAGATGAGGTGGGTGAGATCCTTAACGGGTACTTTGCATCAGTATTCACAAAGGAGTAGGATGTGATGGAATGGTGAGTATAGAAAGGAGGATGTTGACATTCTAGGATATGTTGGGATAAAGGGGTGGGGGGGGGGGAGGTATTGGAGATTTTGAAAAACATTTAAGTGGACAAGTCCTTAGGGCCAGATAGGGTCTATCCCAAAATACTGAGAGGGGCGAGGGAAGAAATTGCTGAGGTCTTGGCTAAAATCTTTATATCCTCTTTAGCCACGGGCGAGGTACCAGAGGACTGGAGAGTAGCTAACATTGTTCCTCTGTTTAAGAAGGGCCGAAAAGACAATCTAGGAAATTACAGACCTGTGAGTTTTACATCAGTGGTGGGGAAATTATTGGAGAAGATTCTCAGGGACAGGGTGTACTCACATCTGGAAGAGAATAGACTTATTAGCAATAGGCAGTGTGATTTTGTGAAGGGGAGATCATGTCTCACAAACTTAGAGTCATAGAGGTTTACAGCATGGAAACAGGCCCTTCAGCCCAACTTGTCGATGCCGCCCTTTTTTTTTTAAACCCCTAAGCTAGTCCCAATTGCCCACATTTGGCCCATATCCCTCTATACCCATCTTACCCATATAACTGTCTAAACGCTTTTTATAGATAGTGTCATAGAGGTTTACAGCATGGAAACAGGCCCTTCAGCCCAACTTGTCCATGCCGCCCTTTTTTTTAAAACCTCTAAGCTCATCCCAATTGCCTGCATTTGGCCCATATCCCTCTATACCCATCGTACCCATGTAACTATCTAAATGCTTTTTAAAAGACAACATTGTACTCACCTCTACTACTACCTCTGGCAGCTTGTTCCAGACATTCACCACCCTCAGTGTGAAAAAATTGCCCCTCTGGACACTTTTGTATCTCTCCCTCCCACCTTAAACCTATGCCCTCTAGTTTCAGACTTCCCTACTTTTGGGAAAAGATATTGACTATCTAGCTGTTCTGTGCTCCTCATTATTTTATAGACCTCTATAAGATCACCCCTCAGCCTCCCATGCTCCAGAGAAAAAAGTCCCAGTCCATCCAACCTCTCCTTATAACTCAAACCATCAAGTCCCCGTAGCATCCTAGTAAATCTTTTCTGCACTCTTTCTAGTTTAATAATATTCTTTCTATAATATGGTGACCAGAACTGTACACAGTATTCCAAGTGTGGCCTTACCAATATCTTGTACAACTTCAACAAGACATCCCAACTCCTATATTCAATGTTCTGACCAATGAAACCAGCATACTGAATGCCTTTTTCACCACTCTGTCCACCTGTAACTCCACTTTCAAGGAGTTATGAACCTGTACCCCTAGATCTCTTTGTTCTGTAACTCTCCCCAACTCCCTACCATTAACTGAGTAAGTTCTGTGCTGGTTCAATCTACCAAAATGCATCACCTTGCATTTATCTAAATTAAACTCCATCTGCCATTCGTCAGCCCACTGGCCCACCTTGATTGAGTTCTTTGAGGGAGTGACAAGAAAAATTGACCAGGGCAGGGCAGTGGATGTTGTGTACATGGACTTTAGTAAAGCCTTCGATAAGCTTCCTCATGACAGGCTGATACAGAAGATGAGGTCATATGGGATCCAAGGTGATCTGGTAAATTGGATACAAAACTGGCTTGGGCATAGAAAACAGAGAGTAGCAGTGGAAGGGCACTTTTCTAACTGGAGTTCTGTGACGAACAGTGTTCCACAAAGATCAATGCCGGGGCCTCTGTTTTTTGTAATATATAAAATAAACTGATTTGGAGGAAAACGTAGGTGTGGTCTGTTTAGTAAATTTACAGAAGATAAAAAAATTGGGGGAACAGCGGATAGTGAGGAGAATTGTCAGAAAATACAGCAGGATATAAATCGGCTGGAGACCTAGGCCGAAAGATTGCAGATGGAATTTAACTCGGACAAATATGAGGTGATGCGATTTGGAAGGTCTACTGCAGAAGGAAAGTATACAGTAAATGGTACAGCCCTTAGAAATATTAGCATACAGAGGGATCTAGGCATGCAGATCCACAGTTCCCTGAAGGTGGCAACTCAGGTGGACAAAGTGATCAAGAAGAAGGCATTTGGAATGCTGGCGTTCATCAGTTGGGGCATTGATTTAGGAATTGGAAAATCATGTTGCAGCTGCATGAGACTTTGATTAGGCCGCATTTGGAGTATTGTGTATAATTCTGGTCGCCATGCTACCAGAAGGACGTTGATGCATTGGAAAGGGTGCAGAAGAGATTTACCAGGATGTTGCCTGGTTTGGAGGATATGGACTATAAAGGTTGAACAAACTTGGGTTGTTTTCATTGGTGCGCCGGAGGAGGGACCTGATAGAGGTTTACAAGATTATGGCAGGCTTGAATAGAGTGGATAGTCAGAGTCTTTTTCTCAGGGTCAAAGGGTCAATTACTCAGGGGCATAGGTTCAAAGTAAGAAGGGGAATGTTTAAGAGATGTAAGGGGGAATGTTTAAGAGATGTAAGGGGCAAGTTTTTCACACAGAGGGTGGTGAATGCCTGGAACGCGCAGCCGGAGGAGATGGTGGAAGCAGATTCTATAACAATGTTCAAGGGGCATCTGGATAGATACATGAATAGGCAGGGAATAGAGGGATATGGACCACAATGAGGCAAGAAAATATTAGATTAGAGAGCCATCTGTGTCGGCACAGACTTGGTGGGCTAAAGGGCCTGCTTCTGTGCTGAACTATTCTTGGTTCTAATTCCATCCAGAGAGCCTACAGCTGCCACTAATCAAGGCTTTATATAAACAAGTTAAACAAATCTTAAGTAAATGTGCACACAACATAAATAATCTGACAAGTTTAATAAGTTGCACAAGCTGTAATACTGAATGGCAATTAACTCATTCTCGAACAGTCCCAATGTAGTGTGAGCAACAGACAACAGTACACAGTCACTGGTTCCTCCTTTTCTCCCTTGTATCATCAGACACATCATTCTTTTACCTTATTAGGATCAGTTGTGGCTGACAGAAGGAGTAACAGCCAGGCAAACGCAGACAGAACCGTGGAAAGCAAGAAACATTCCAAGTCTCAAAGAGTCACCTCATTACTGAACACACAAGGTTCTCAATTTCTGGAGAAGTGCTGTTCAAATTTATGTTTGTCTTCCCTTTCAGTGAGCCCCTTAGGTGGATCCACTTCTAGGGTCGCCAACTATTATTAACTGTCGATGTTTTATCACGTGACTTGCTCCCACATTCCAGCCATTACTCAGCCAATACATCTATCCTTGTGATGTACTGTCTTTCCTTGGAAAACAAAAAGACTCATTACCCAATTGAATACTGGTTAACTTTTAGCCAAACAGCCTTTATCCCATTTTCAATATTTTTACATCTGTTAAAAAATATTCAAAGAAAACAGCAAAACGAAAACAATCTTTCTTACTATCCTGGTGAATTTTCACCAGTGTTGCTCAAAGCAATATCCTGGAGATTGATCTTCAATTCCTGAAAACTCCAGGCCAATCCTGGAGGGTTTACAACCCTCTCCACTTCCTGCAAACCAGCCTCAGGGCGGGGAGAGTGGGGCGGGGGGGCAGGGAGAGTGGGGCGGGGGGGCAGGGAGAGTGGGGCGGGGGGGCAGGGAGAGTGGGGCGAGGGGGCGGGGAGAGTGGGGCGGGGAGAGTGGGGCGGGGGGGTGGGGAGAGTGGGGCGGGGGAGAGTGGGGCGGGGGGGCGGGGAGAGTGGGGCGGGGGGGCGGGGAGAGTGGGGCGGGGAGGCGGGGAGAGTGGGGCGGGGGGGCGGGGAGAGTGGGGCGGGGGGGCGGGGAGAGTGGGGCGGGGGGGCGGGGAGAGTGGGGCGGGGGGGCGGGGAGAGTGGGGCAGGGAGAGGGGGGCGGGGAGAGTGGGGCGGGGGGGCAGGGAGAGTGGGGCGGGGGGGCGGGGAGAGTGGGGCGGGGGGGGCGGGGAGAGTGGGGTAGGGTGGGGCGGGGAGAGTGGGGCGGGGGGCGGGGAGAGTGGGGCGGGGAGAGTGGGGCGGGGGGCGGGGAGAGTGGGGCGGGGGGCGGGGAGAGTGGGGCGGGGGGCGGGGAGAGTGGGGTGGGGGGGCGGGGAGAGTGGGGTGGGGGGCGGGGAGAGTGGGGCGGGGGGGCGGGGAGAGTGGGGCGGGGGGGCGGGGAGAGTGGGGCGGGGGGGCGGGGAGAGTGGGGCGGGGGGGGCGGGGAGAGTGGGGCGGGGGGCGGGGAGAGTGGGGCGGGGGGGCGGGGAGAGTGGGGCGGGGGGGCGGGGAGAGTGGGGCGGGGGGGCAGGGGGAGTGGGGCGGGGAGAGTGGGGCGGGGAGGGTGGTGGGGGGGCGGGGAGGGTGGTGGGGGGGCGGGGTGGGTGGTGGGGGGGCGGGGTGGGTGGTGGGGGGGCGGGGTGGGTGGTGGGGGGGCGGGGAGGGTGGTGGGGGGGCGGGGAGGGTGGTGGGGGGGCGGGGAGGGTGGTGGGGGGGCGGGGAGGGTGGTGGGGGGGCGGGGAGGGTGGTGGGGGGGCGGGGAGGGTGGTGGGGGGGCGTGGAAGGTGGTGGGGGGGCGGGGAGGATGGTGGGGGGGCGGGGAGGGTGGTGGGGGGCGGGGTGGGTGATGGGGGGGCGGGGAGGGCGGTGGAGGGGCGGGGAGGGCGGTGGGGGGGCGGGGAGGGCGGTGGGGGGCGGGGAGAGTGGGGTGCGGGAAGAGCGCAGGGGGCAGGGAGAGCGGGAGTGTGGGGAGAGTGGGGGGTGGAGGCGGTGGGGGGGGGTGGGGGGGTGGGGGGGGGCGGGGAGGGTGGTGGGGGGCGGGGGGGGTGGGGGGGGGCGGGGAGGGTGGTGGGGGGCGGGGAGGGTGGTGGGGGGCGGGGAGGGTGGTGGGGGGGGCGGGGAGGGTGGTGGTGGGGGCGGGGAGGGTGGTGGGGGGCGAGGAGGGTGGTGGGGGGGCGGGGAGGGTGGTGGGGGGGCGGGGAGGGTGGTGGGGGGCGGGGAGGGTGGTGGGGGGCAGGGAGAGCGGGAGTGTGGGGAGAGTGGGGGGTGGAGGCGGTGGGGGGGGGTGGGGTGGGGGCGGTGGGGGGGGTGGGGTGTGGGCGGTGGGGGGGCGCGGTGGGGGGGGCGGGGTGGGGGTGGTGGGGGGGGGTGGTGGGAGGTTGGGGTAGGGGCGGTGGGGGGCTGGGGTAGGGGCGGTGGGGGGGCGGTGGGTGGGGGGGCGGTGGGGGGGCGGGCGGGGTGGGGGGCTGGGGTAGGGGCGGTGGGGGGCTGGGGTAGGGGTGGTGGGGAGGCGGGGTGGGGGCGGTGAGTGGCGGGCGGGACGGGGGCGGTGGGGGCGGAGGGGAGGGCGGGGTGGGGGTGGTGGGGAAGGCAGAGGCGAGGGCGGCGTGGGGGCGGTGGGGAGGGCGGGGTGGGCGGTGTGGAGGGCGGGGGGGGCGGTGGGGAGGGCGGGGTGGGGGTGGTGGGGAGGGCGGAGGGGAGGGCAGGGTGGGGGCGGTGGGGAGGGCGGAGTGTTAGCGGTGGGGGGGCGGGGGTGGGGAGGGCGGGGTGGGGGAGGGGGCTGGGGGGGTGTGACTGCCAGCTTAATACCCAGTATTGATCGGTAGTTCACCTGGAAAGAACAAAATTGCATTTGCCCTTCATGGCCTCAGAATATTTTACAACCAATGAAGAGCTTTTTGAACTCTCGTGACTGTTGTCATGTGTGAAACATGGGATGATACTTTCCAGCTGTGTCAATTGAAATTCTCATCCAGGAAAATGAAAAATGAATTTACTGAGGCACCAAAACATAGGAACTATGGAGCTGGCCAGTCAGCATATGGAAGAAGAGGCTGGCCAATAATTCAGGCAAATTTAATATTAAGCAGGATTCGCTATTGTCAACAGTCTTGAGTTCTTCCTGCCAGCTGTACCCATCCTTACTCTAGCACACAGACTGATTAGCAAAAGCAGATGACTTCACAAAGGTTGTAATTTGTACTGTGCCAAATAAGAGCTCATGGTGTCGGGGGTAACATATTGGCATAGGTAGAGGACTGGTTAGCCAACGGAAAGCTGAGACAAGGGATAAATGGGTTGGCAGGACGTGACGCGTGGGATGTCATGGGGCTCAGTGCTGGTGCCTCAAATATTTACAATCGGTATCAATGGCTGGGATGAAGGGACCATATATATGTTTGCTACATTTGCTGGTGATACAAAGATAAGTAGGAAAGTAGTGAAGAGAACATAAGGAGTCTGCAAAGGAACATAGGTAGGTTAAGTGATTAGGCAAAAAATGAGCAGATGGAGTATAATGTAAGAAAATGTGAATTTGTTCACTTGGTAGGAAGAATAGAAACACAGCATATTATTTAAATGGAGAAAAATTACAGAATGCTAAGGTACAGAGGGATCTGGGTGCCCTGGTACATGAATCAGGAAAAGTTAGTATGCAGATTTAGCACGTGATTAGAAAGGCAAATAGAATGTTGTCGTCTATTGCAAGGGAAATGGAATATAAATGGGCCGCACGGTGGCACAGTGGTTAGCACTGCTGTCTCACAGCGTCAGGGACCTGGATTCGATTCCCAGCTTGGGTCACTGTCTGTGCGGAGTTTGCACGTTCTTCCCGTGTCTGCATGTTCTTCCCGTGTCTGCGTGGGTTTCCTCCGGGTGCTCCGGTTTCTTCCCACAGTCCAAAGATGTGTGGGTTAGGTTGATTGGCTGTGCTAAAATTGCTCCTTAATGTCCCGAGACACGTATTTATGAGATCACGTCTAGAGTACTGTGTATAGTTTTGATCTCCTTATTTAAGAATATAAATGTGTTAGAAACAGTTCAGAGAAGATTCACTCAACTGATACCTGGGATGGGATTGTCTTGAGGAAAGGTTGGATAGGCTGGGTCTGTATCCGTTGGAATTTAGAAGAATGAGAGGTGATCTTATTAGACCATAAGACATAGGAGCAGAAACCTATTGAAATATATAAGATCCTGAGGAAGTGGATACAGAAAGGATGTTTCCCCTTACGGGAGAGACTAGAACCAGGAGTCTCCATTTAAGTTTTTCTCTTGGAGATTCATGAATCTTTGGAAGTCTTTTCCCCAGAAAGTAGTGGAAGCAGAATCATTGAATATTTTTAAGGCAGAGGTAGATAGGTTCTTGACTAACAGGGGAGCTGGAATATGGAGTTGAGGCCACAGTCAGATCAACCATGATCATAACTAATAGGCTGGGCAGGCACAAGGGGCCGACTGGCCTACTCTTGCTCCTAAATGTATGTTCAAATGTAGTTCCGATGAAATATGAAAATATATTGCAAAGCTTCCTCCGGGCAGCAAATCAAGTTCTGGTAAATAGCCAATTCTAATTGAATCAGAATATTTTATTCAACAAAAAGGTGCTTGGCAGAGGAAAAACCTGCAAGGATGGCGAGGAATAAATCTTCAATTTAACATCCAGTCCCCCAGAGAACAATGCATTTTGTACTGGAGTCAAATCTGGTTCAACTGCACTTTGCATAATCCACCTGTCGGCATCAGCATGGAGGGGAACATGATGTGACTTGTGATAAGATGTAAATAAGAACCGTACCTTCCACTGATAATTATATTGATTAGCCAATAAGAAGGAAGCAGGAAATGGGAATAGAGTGTTGTGAATTTCACTTGTGTCTAAGAGTAATGAACTTATTGTATTTTATCCCATTGTAGTCTGTAATCCAAATAAAACATTGAGATAAGTGATTTATTAAACATGAGCTACAATTAATATTGTTGACGTATCAAATAATATACTAAATTAATCTAATAATACTGATATTTGTAAATTGAAGACAGATTTATTTTTCAATAGATTGCTTTATTCTTTCATGGGCATAGCTTGTTGGGCCAACATTTGTTACTCATCCTTAATTGCCCTTGAACTGAGTGGCTAGCTCGGTCATTTCAAGGGGCAATGAAGAGTCAACACATTATTGTGGCTCTGGAGTCACATGTATGCCAGACCAGGTAAGGACAGCAGATTTTCTTTCCTAAAGGGCATTAGTGAACATATTGGTTTTCACAACAACAATAATAGTTTCACAGCCAGCATTACTGATTAATTGAATTCAAATTATACCAGCTGCCATGGTGGTACTTAAACCATTGTCATACAACCCAGGGCAGTAGCCTGGGTCTCTGGATTACTGCAGACCCCTAATAACCTTGATGCGCGATATAACTCACGAGGCTAGAGATGCTCGAGGAAATAAAGGCTTTTATTGACTACTACAATAGAGCTACCATATATAATACACGATCCCAGACTGAGGGGTCCCAGACAGAGCAGTGACCTTTATACCTCTCCCAGGAGGCGGAGCCCGACTGGGATGTACCATAATAACTATAATACAGGTAGAACAGCCCAACCCTAACCCCAACAGTAACATGTAGAACAACCCAACCCCAACAGCAACATATATACAGACTCATAGTACTGGCCAGACCCTGGCTCAGTACTACCTGGTGGGAACCAACGATGGTTCACCACAAACCTTACACCCCTTGTTAATCAAGAATTGATCTATCTAGCTCTGTCTTAAAAATATTCAAAGGCTCTATTTCCACCCATTTTGAAGAAGAGAGTTCCAAAACCTCCTGACCCTCAGAAAAAAATACTCTCCTAATCTCAATCTTAAATGAGCAACCATTTTATTTTTAAACAGTGACCCCCTAGTTCTAGATTCTCCCACATGAGGAAACATCCTCCCCACACCCATGCTGTCAAAACCCCCCAGGATCTTCAAGGTTTCAATCAAGTTTCCTCTTACTCTTCTAAACTCCAGTGGATGCACACCTAGCCTGTCCAACCTTTACTTATTTTTACCAAAGAGTGAAGACAGGCTCTGAGTACAGTGCTGACAAGGCACACCTGAAGAAACTCTGGATTCAGCACATTCTCCTGATGATCTATGAAGTATCCAATAAGCACGAGCACATGTCCAGAATAAATGCTGCTCATGTGTTGATGAAGTCTTGACAAAGTATCCCAGGAAATCTCCTGATGTGTTTCAGATGGCATCTTCAGTGCTCCCATAGCAAGTGAACCTGAAATAGTGAATACCCCTTTGAATAGTGCATGAAATTGACATCAACTGAGTTTCAGTCCAAACAGTTGGCTGCTGTTCGGGGAGTACTTCAGGACAAGTGCTAGCCACCAAAAAGCTGTGCAACCCTTTAATGAACATTAGCAGGTATCTTAAATGGCAATCAGCCCCTTAACAAGCCTCTGGGTACAGGCCTCAACTCCTTTATCACAGAATTATTACAGTGCAGAGGAGGCTATTCGGCCCATTGTGTCTGCACCAGCTCGCCAAATGAGCATTATGACTCAGTGCCATCCCCTGCCTTTTCCTGTACCCTTGCACATTAAACATGGTATCCCACGCTAAACACTAAACCGACATCTCGCCTCAAGAGTCTATCTTGGTTACCTCCGGGGATTATTAGCACTGCCAAAAATAACACCTCCCTGCTTCTGTGACACTTTAGCTCACTTCTGAGTAGGAAGGTTTTGGGTTCAAGATGCATTGAGCACAAAATCAAGGCCAATACTAGGTAATAATGCAGGGTGGCCCTTCACACTAGCAGGATCTTCCGGTCCTGCCAAAGTAGTCTCCTGCAGGTTTCCTGGTGGTGGAATGGGTGAGCCTTGCAAAATGCTCGGAGGGACTTCGGAGGGACTCCACTGTGGGAAACCCAGCCCTGGGGGTGGCTGAAAAATTCCAGGTTGAGGGAGTGCCAGCACCACCAGCAATATTATCCTTTGCTAAGACATTAAGTCTCTGTCCACTATTCAGGTGATGTAAACTATCCCATGACACTTTCTGAGGAGGAGTAAAATATTCTCCTTGTCTAGAGGCTGACAGTTCTGCATCCCCTATAACTAACAAACAGAATGTCATTCATCATCTTAAACTTCATTGATTTAAACGTGCTACCGAGCATCCTTAGGGCATTAAAGGTCCTATTTAAAAGATATAAGTATCTTATATCTGAATCTGACGACTAACTGGAAGATGAAAACATACAGGGTGAAATAAGTTTTTTTTTGGTGTATTTACACCATGATCCAAACATTAACACTCATTATCATTGTAGACAAGCTACAGAAAATCATAATAATGTACTTGAAGCTATTAACTAGAAGTAAAAGACAGCCAATGCACCATTTTATCCTCTTCCACAGATCAGTACATTAAATTGGATATTCCTGTTCACAAGATCATTTAGAATGACAGAAAATAGGCCATTCTGCCCATCTTAGTTCACTCATCTAATGAGATTCGCATCCCTCCATTGCATCTGATTATTCCCTTACATGATTCTGTAGTCTATTCCTTACCTCCGGAAGTTTATTCTCCATGTTGATGACTCCATAAAATTAAGAATTTTCTGGTATCAGTCTTTTGATTCTGTATCCCCTGTTTTTACACCTACAGGTTAACTTAAGCAATATCCCGGGTTGACTTTCAGTACCTTTAACAATCTCATATACCTCTGGAAAACACTCCATTCCTATGCTCAAACCCCCAGTTTTCCCTCTGAACCCAGACGCTTATCTCTAGCAATCAGCCCAGTGATCGCTGAACTGTCCCCAATGCTTGAATATCTGTCTTGTTTCTTAGTAATCAAAACCTAGCCCAACATTTAAGGTATAGTCTTTGCAGAACACTGTACATTCAATCATTGCTTCTTGTTTTGTGTGCTCTTGTATTGATTATGTGTTCAACATGCTCTTGACTTTATTGATTGTTGGTGTTCTGCTTTAATTGGACATGTGCAGTACTAGGTCTGCTGGGTTTTCTTCTGTTGTGTTAGCATCTTACACCATTCTGCATTCAATTTCATCTGTTCTGCCCTGTTACATATCTTGTCCAATTACTTATATAATTTCTGAGCTGCATTCTAGACTGGCATCATCTATCACTTATGAAGCAATTAATTTTACAATGGCTGGTTCTATTCCCCATTGGCAAGCCACATATTTCATCTTTCTGTTGTCTCATTTCATATGGTCAGAGAGTGCTGCTCCCAATAAATATCCTACTGTAACACTTTAGTCATTGACAGGGGAACTATGGTTAACATTTAAGCTCTTGTTTTCTCAACATCCTCTTAGCAGTGTTATATGACAACTGACTTTCTGAATCTAGATCATTCATGTAAATTAGAAACACTGAAGAATGCACCCATTGCTTCCCCGACGATTCTTCTAGCCAGCTTGCATTGTTTCAATTCATTCAGACGGTTTAACTACTCTCAAAGGTTTCTCTGAATCTCTTCAGAATTGAGTTTAATTGACAGTCTTTCATGTGGAACTTCACCAAAAGCCTTCCGAAGATTGTCATTTCATCAAGGAAGTCTGATTAGGCAAGGAATATTGGTTAGGCAAAACCTTTCCCTCTGAATTTCATGATGACTGCTGTTATGTAGTTGATCGTCTAGTTTCTACAGATGAATCAATTCCATTGTTTTACATGGACTGCAAGTTAGATTAACAGGTTTTGAGTTGCTTGCATTTTATTCAATATCCTTTTTGAACATGAACTCCAAACTTGATCCTGTTTCCAATCCATTGGTATCCAGCCAGTGTCTATTGTCAGTGACTCTCAGTCTCCAGCTTGATCTAACCTTAATTTATTTAAAGCAAATTACTGCGGATGCTGGAATCTGAAACAAAAACAGAAAATGCTGGAAAATCTCAGCAGGTCTGACAGCATCTGTGGAGACGGAACAGAGCTAACGTTTCAAGTCCAAATGACCCTTCGTTTTTTTATTCATACATGAAATGTGGGTGTCACTGGCTGTTTAAAAAAAATGTCTCCTCCCCCAGTGAGTTGTTTAATTGTCCACAACCATTCGCGACTGGATATGGCAGGACTGCAGAGCTTAGATCTGCTCTGTTGACTCTGGGATTGCTTAGCTCTGTCTATTCCTGCTGTTTCTGCTGTTTGGCACACAAGTAGTCCTGTGCGGTAGCTTCACCAGGTTGACACCTTCATTTTTAGGTATGCCCTGTGCTGCTCCTGGCATGCTCTCTTGCACTCTTCATTGAACTAGGGTTGATATCCTGGCATAGTGGTAATGGTAGAGTGGGGAATATGCCAGACATGAGGTTAAAGATTGTGGTTGAGTACAATTCTGCTGATGGCCCACAGCACCTCATGGATGCCCAGTCTTGAATTTCTAGATCTGTTCAAAGTCGATCCCATTTAACACGGTGATAGTACCATACAACATGATGGAAGGTATCCTCAATGTGAAGGTAGGATTTTGTCTCCACAAACACTTGTGGTGGTCACTCCTACCGATACTGTCATGGACAGATGCATCTGCGACAGGTAGACTGCTGAAGATGAGGTCCAGTAGGTTTTTTGCCTCTTGTCGGTTCCCTCACCACCTGTCACAGTCTCAGTTTAGCAGCTATGTCCTCAAGGACTTGACCAGTTCAGTTAGTAATGGTGCTACTAAGCCACTCCTGGTGATGGACATTTAAGTCCGTCACCAAAGTATATTCTGCACCATTGCCACCCTCAGTGCTTATTCTAAGTGGTGTTCAACATGGGAGGAGTACTGATTCATCAGCTGATAGGGGACAGTGCGTGGTAATCAGCAGGAGGTTTCCTTTCCCATGTTTGGTCTGATGCCATGAGATCTTTGTTTTGGGGCTCTTTAGCCTGCAAGGAATTTCATCACATAACAATCATAATTATATGATTGGAATATATCTATCTGGAGTCTTAGCTCTTGATTGAAAAGCAAAATAAGTTGGAACTTACATTTTAATGGTGTCTCTCATGATCTTAGGCGGTCTCAAAGGGTTTTCAAGCCAATGTGGTCCTTTTTGGTGTTACTGTTGTAATAGAAGAAACAAGGTCATGGATTTATGCAGTGTAATATCCCAAATATAGCAATGTGATAGTATCCAGATAATCTGTTTTAGTGATGTTGGACAACCTCAGGATACCCAAAGCATTTTGCAGCCAATAAGGCACTTTTCTGAAGTACATACACTTGAAATGTAGAAAAATGGCAACCAATTTGCACACAGCAAGCTCTCACAAATGACAACGGATTAGAGCCCTTCTCAATATTGGGTGCCTAGCAGTCTTTCGATTGTACCAACCCAGATAGCTCCTTGCGGTCATTCATGTCAATGCTGCCACCCTTCAAGGAGAGCTTCTGAATCTCTTTGAAATGTTTTCTTTGCATCCCCTGGAATGTTGACCGTTTGAGAGAACAGGACCCGGTGAGGAAAAAGCTTTTCAGGCATCTTGATACTGTGTCCGGCACATCAAAATAGATTCTGCAGCGGTTTTATGACTGAGAGGTTTGCTACCAACCGTTCAAAATGGCAATAACTTGTCCATCAAGCTGCATCACAATGGTTTAACAAATCAGAGCAACAGCAGTGAAGAAAAGCAAGCAAATCCTGAACTCCGGATCCCACGACCTGTGGGACATCCTGCCCCTTATTCCCAAAGATCTGTGCATCAAAATTGGCCTGTTCAGTCACACAAAGATTCACAACAGAAACACACAACTCTGAGTTTGAATTGAGGAACATCTGATGTCACCAACCTGCCTAGAGAAAAGAAGTGACTCGCATTTATATAGAGCCCTTCCCAAAGCATTTTAAAAGCAAATATATTAAAAATATGCACTGTTTTAATGTAGAAAATACAGCAACCAATTTGCACATAGCAAGGTCTTGCAAAGAGTAATGTAACAGTGACTAAATAACCAGTTCTGGTGATGATGGTTGAAGGATAAACATTGGCCAGAACTCCCTTGTTCTTCAGAATAGTGCCATGAGATTGCTGAGAGGGTGGACAAGGTCTCCATTTAATATTTCCTCCAAAAGACAGTGCATGAACATTTCCTCAATGTACTAGAATGTTGGCCTAGATTTTGTGCTTAAGTTTGTATATCCTTGCTAGCGCAAATTGGCTGCCTTGCTACAATATTTCATATGTATACAAGATCCTGAATGGCCTTGACAAGGTAGACGTGGGAGGGATAGTTCCTCTTTTGGGTGAGTCCAGAACGAGGGGGCACTATTTTAAAACTAGAGGTAGTCAGTGTAAGACAAGGATGAAAATAATTTTTTTCTATGGAACTCTGCCTCAGAAGGTAATGAAGGTGAGGTCACTGAATATTTTTAAGATGCAGGTAGGTAGATTCTTGTCAGGCAAGGGAATCAGGGTTATTGGGCGAGATGGGAATGTAGAACTCCAAAACACAAACAGATCAGCCATGATATTATTGCATAGCAGAGCAGGCTAGAGAGGCCAAATGGCCTAATTGGCTGTGAAGCACTTTTGGGTGCCCTGGAATCATCATAGATGCTATATAAATGCAATTTTAGAATAGTAACTCGTGAGACTGATTCAAAAACTTAAAAGCGAAAGGGTATTCTTTTAACTGCAGAGATGCACGTCACTCCATCTCACTTGTGGATTAATTTTTGTCTGTTGCTGTTTTATAAAGTGTTGAATGGGAACCTTGTCATGATCTTGAAAGAGGCAAGTGTCCCAGGAAATTACAAAGTGTTGAGGCTGTAACATGAAAGCAATGGTACTGCACATTAATCTCAAACTCTTTTGCTCCTTTTGTTTAAGATGGTTGATAACACATTTTTAAAAATGAGTAAAACAGCTGGCACCAGCTCTTTAAACAATCAGATAATAACAAGGCAGATAGGAAATTCTCGCCTTCTTGTTCTCTCGGGGTTGCTCTCGGAAATATGAAAATGATATTTTGAAAAAGACTGAATCATTCATTTGGACTATTGTGAAGAAAGATGAGCTCCCGGAATGGTCCACCTGTAATGACTTCAATCAGGCCATTGAGGTTGGCCTATTGGAATATGAACTCCCTGATTAAGGAATCAACAAAAGATGTCCCTGATTAAGGAGTCAATTGATGGGCCAGTCAGGGGTCTCTTCCTCGTATTTAACCGGGAGTATCAGTTCCTCTGACACTTCCGAAGGTAGACTGCTGACTGATAGCATTCTGTGTACTGCAGTTGGAATTGTAAATAAAGGGATTTTGGTGAAGGGGCTTCTGTCTCCAAAGACTTATTACATTACCTCACAAATCTGTCCTTTTTCTGTGGGAAGAGGCAAGTGCCATTTGTTAGAGCAGTTGAATTTTAAGAAATATAATTTTAGATCCAAGGATTAGGCATCACAATTACAATAAGATTCCGCAGAAACAAATACATAATTGTGTGGAAGTACCTGCTTTAGGCACCCCTTGGAAAATCCACCATAGCTAATGTTCTCAACCATCCCCCTTCCTTAACTAGTTAGGGGATTCCAATGCACAACTGTCTGTGTTTGGCCCTTCCACTGAATTTGATTCTTTAGTTAGATTAGAATATTCTCCCTGACCTTCCTGCTTATCATCAGGAATATGCTTTTCTGCTTTGCAAGCCCAACCTAGATTGACCAGAAGCTGAATATTTCAAGCATTTTATATTTTCTTCTGCACAAGAAGCCAGAATATGAAAGCTTGGAGCTTCTAAAGCAAAGTCCCACGAGAGTGGCTCTGATAATTACTTGGCTTGTCGGATTTAGTGAGGGTTCTTCTCAGAATACATAAAATCTCTTCAGCAATCTGTTTTTATTCTGGTAAACATTGCATTATTACTGCCTTTTAGCTGTAAATTCTGATTGACAATGTTACCTTCCACAGGCTGTTAAATACTGAAAGTAAATATTTGTTTTCAAGTCAGGTTGGGTTTGATTTTGACGAGGTGTAGTGTTGTTGGGGAGGTGTCCATGATAATAACCCAGTTTATCCTAAGGGCTGACCACTGGGGATTCCTTTATGGTTACTCTCATTCACACATATTAGTTAGGCCTCATACAGAACCTACTACAGACTTCAGCTCTACCCCCAAGAATCAAATCGAACTCGCCCCCTTTTAACTCAGCACACAGAAGTATTTGTTTATGTATCAGATATCCCTTCAGAACCTCTGAGTTAGACAGTCTTCACAACCAATTAAATACTTTTTGAAGTTTAGTCACTGTTGTAAGAACTGTGGCAACCAATTTGCACATAGCAAATTCCTACAAACAGCAAAGAAAAACACAGAATGAATGTTCATTAAGTGAAGTTGGCTGAGGGATGACTATTGACCAAGACACTAAACAAAAGTCTCCTCCTCCCCTTCAAGGTAGTCCAAGTGATCTTTTATGTCCATCTGAGAGGGAAACTTTCATCCGAAAGATGGCATCTCCAACAGTGCAGCACTCACCCAGTGATGAGCTAAGGTGTCAGCCTGGATTGGAGTGGGACTTGAGCACATGACTGTCTAACTCAGAGGTGAGGATGGCCCAAACTGAGCAGGGGTTGACACTAAGCACACATCTGCTGATTAGTCATTTATGTTTCACTCCAAGATTAAAATAGAAATATTTGTCAATTAGTAACATTCAAACCAAAGGTTTGAGGACTAAGATTTAAGGATAGAAATTGGGTAGCATTGGGAAGATGAAGGTGCAGTGGTATTGTCACTGGCCTATTAATCCAGAGACCTAGGGAAATGCTCTGGAGTCCTGGGTTCGAATCCCACCATGGCGGATGATGAAATTTGAATTCAGTAAAAATCTGGAATGATAATTATGAACTGATTGTCTTTTTATGACAATCTGGTTTCCTAATGCTCTTTATGGAAGGAAATCTGCGATCCCTACCATATCTGGCCCGTGACCCCCATATCCAGAGCAATGTGTTTGATTCTTAAATGCCCTCTGAAATTGCCATTCAGTTCAAGGGCAATTAGGATGGGCAATAAATGCTTGCCTAGTCAATGGTGCCCACATCCAATGAATAAGCTGTTTTTTGGGTGCCAGGGTTGCAATTTGTTCAACTGTCTACACTCACACATATTGATTTAGATAACTTCCATTCACTTCATCTGAATTATTGTTGCTTTGGCCCAATTGGCTCCCATGTAGATTTCTACTCCTGAATGCTGCCTGTGGCCTCTGCGCACAGCAGAGGCTCAGCTACTGTTTACAACCTTCGTGCTCTTCCTAAAGGTAGGTATACCTTAAAGGAAAACTATATAATGTAAATTGCAAAGGGAGCAGCAGAGCAGCGAGAGAGTCCCAGACTGTGGGCTCCGGTATTGGAGACAATATTGATGGAGATGGGCAGGATGAGAGAGACCCTGGTTCTGCATGGGGCTAGGCTACCCTCAAGAGCCACCTTCAGAAGGAATCTGGAGCAGGTGGCCAGATAGATTGGTTCCAGAAATCTGGTCCCGAGGTCTTGGTAGCAGTGCCATAAGAAGTCCAATGATTTCACAAGTCTGGTCAAGGTCAGCGAATGCATCTTCATAGGACATCTCCGACCCAATGCACCAACAATCTCTCGCAATGCTCAATGCACCTCCGCCCATTACTCCACGGTATTCAGGAATCATGGCTATCATCCAAGTACTCCAGCTCACTCTTATACACCTACGAGGCTACCAACCTCACGCCCACCTCCATCTACCACTACCCTTCTCCCAGTATGCAGCTGTGGCAGGCACATCATCTCTCTTTTGCATGACAAAATAGAAGGGAGTAGAGTTAAGCCAGTGGGGGAACAAGGACACCTGCAACTCCTGAGCCTCACAGGAGGTGATTCTCCACATCATGAGATTGGCTGTCACAGAGCCCGTTACATCTGCTGTTGCCGAGGAGTTTGTGGATGATGTTCCTGTTTTATGTCCTTTCCAAACTTCCAGCTCACCCTGATTTCACTCTGACACAATGAGCAAGCTGATGGTGCGACCAAGGATCTCTCAGTTCCCAAACCACCCTAATCCTCATCCCATCCTTTCCTTCCTGAATTCCAGCTTTCAGACACCCAAGAACCATCACCTATCGAGCCCACAGCAGCTGCAGCAGAAGGAAATAGACTGATGAGCTGTTGACATGTGATCTGACACTTCCAGTCACCAGTTCAGACATTGGCACGCTATGTACTTTGGAAGCTAGTACAGAGTTACTGGGCAGAGTGGAAAATTATAGTTTGTTTGCCAGTTCACTGGAGGGCAAGTAACATGACAGACAAATACTGCTGCAGGTGACTGGATCCCTCAATGAACGGCAGTGTTGATTGGTAAACACACCAAGATGCTGGGTGTATTGGCTGGCCTGCTAGATAGCTTCTTGTTACTATCAGGGAGCATAGAGGAGGCTATCTCCAACTTGGTATAGGGCATTGTGTAAAACTTGTCCTCTCTGCAGCGTCTCCTCCATCTCTCTGCCCTGCTGCAGATTCAAAGCAACTGTGTGGGGACAGGTCACCAAATCCATTGACCCCAAATAACTATCCCCTTCAATCCCATGAGGGTTTGGCAACAATATTTGGCAAATCCACTAACTCACCACAACACCTCTTAAAAACACTTCAGCATACATCCGATACCATTGCAATGGAAAAGATTGCAGAAAATGATCTTGCTTGCCTGTTGGGTGCCTGGCCCTTTAAATAATCCTCAGCAGGACCCACTTTGCAGCTTTGAACTTGCTGTTTGCAGAGGCTGCTTGCGCATTCGGTGACCAAATTAGGGAGTTCCAAAAAAGTACTTCAGGACAGTGAAGTCTAAAAGATCTAATTTAGATAACTAAAGTCTTTGTGGTGAAGAATTAAAGAACAAAGAACAAAGAACAGTACAGCACAGGAAACAGGCCCTTCGGCCCTCCAAGCCTGTGCCGCTCCTTCGTCCAACTAGACCAATCGTTTGTATCCCTCCATTCCCAGGCTCATGTGACTATCCAGGTAAGTCTTAAACGATGTCAGCGTGCCTGCCTCCACCACCCTACTTGGCAGCGCATTCCAGGCCCCCACCACCCTCTGTGTATAAAACGTCCCTCTGTTATCTGAGTTATACTTCGCCCCTCTCACCTTGAGCCCGTGACCCCTCGTGATCGTCACCTCCGACCTGGGAAAAAGCTTCCCACTGTTCACCCTATCTACACCCTTCATAATCTTGTACACCTCCATTAGGTCTCCCCTCATTCTCCGTCTTTAGTGTTGATTTCAGAGGCAAGAGCTTTGTAGAACATTACAAGATCTGAGCATTTTGTCATATTGCCCTCTCTGCGGGGCAAGTGTAATTAAAGTTAGTTCAATAATGGTGGCTTGCTGTGGATCCAAATGGTGAGTTTATCATAGTGCAATAGAATGCTGACATTGAGGCTGAACAGAATTTTCTTTTACATTTACTTTGAGAAATTAAGACCTGAAGAGCATTGTGAAATACTGCTTGGGTGTGCCCAGAGTTGATTTTGTGGATGCACAAAGAATAGAGCAATTTGAAAGTTTGCCTCATGTGTGCACATCATGTTCAAGTACACTGCGAGTCAGTACAGTATGCAATTGAAACAAAAATGGCACTGAAGACATATTTGGGGACAATGGGGCAACTCAACCTTCAAGAAAGGGGAACTGGTGTAATTATAAACAAAGATTTCCTATTTGAATAAAATAGGAGCTGAGGACAAAGTAAACTTATCCTCATCATGATAAATGCTTTTGATGCTTTTTCTAACCAATATTGCCCAGGAAACCCCAATACTATAGAACATGCTGAAACTAATGGAATCCTGCACTCGTATTATGGCATGACTAACAATGAGATTGCACTGGGAGTTGTATTCGGTGAAACGTGTCAGTTGTCATAGTGAGACTCTTGCAGATTGCATTCTCAAATTAAAAAGATGTCTAAGTTCGCGCCTTACCCACTGTTGTCACTTAGATATCAACCTTATAGATGTGTTTTTAGGAAGCCTAAAGAGCAATAAAGTCCAGTCCATATGCAGATGCACATTTAATAGATGTGGAAACAGAAGTTGATAACGAGCCAGAAGAGTTAGAATTATATTCAGAGAGCAAGAAAAACAGTACGTGGAGAATGAGAGCAAAAGGTTTGAAGATATAATTTCAGCACCCACAGTAAAAATGAAAGTCAGATATTCATTACATACTTTCATTGTTAATATAGCTTCAGCTCTTATCTCAAATGGAGATACGAAGTTACATTCCCTAATGCAAAACTGGCTACTCATTCCAATAATTGTATTTCAATGTTAGGGCAGAGTATGATGATACATCCTATTGCTTACCAATGGTAATTGCAGGAGGGAACACTTACACAGCCCTCTCTGTTGGAGAGGTTCAGCTGCCTGCTGTGAGTCCACATGGGAAAACAGCTATCACTGAGATGAAAAGTCAATAATAATATGAACATTTCTGCAAAGTTCTCTTTTGCCTTAAAATAGCAAAGAAAGAAATTTCAATGGCCATGTGAATTATTTATCCTATAACATCAGACAATTTCTTACATTCTTTAACACATTGTGGGCCTCAGGTAGGAACTTGGCCAATGTGACTGCACCCGGGGACCGCCTCCCCCCCCTCCACCTGGGAACCGCCGCCCCCTCTCCACCTGGGGACCGCCCTTCCTCTCCATCTTGGACCCCCCCCACACACTCCACCCAGGGACCCCCGCCCCCCAACTCTCCACCCTGGGACCGTCTCCCCCACTCCACACAGGGCCCCCCCACACTCTCCACCCGGGAGCCCCCCCCCCCCTTCACCTGGGGACCGCCCCCCCCTCTCCACCCGGGGACCGCCCCTCCTCTCCATCTTGGACCCCCCCCCCCACACACTCCACCCAGCGATCCCCCCCCTGCCCCTCCACCCTGGGACCGTCTCCCCCACTCCACACAGGGTCCCCTCCACACTCTCCACCCGGGGACTGCCACCCCCCCACACTCTCCACCCGGGGACTGCCCCCCCCCCCCCCCACACTCTCCATCCGGGCACTGCCCCCCCCAACTCTCCACCCGGGCCCCCACCCGCCCCCCTGCCCCCCCCCCCCCCTCCCTCCGGGGACAACTCATCCCTTCCCCTCCTCCCACACCCCCTCTTCCACCCAGGGATATCTCCCCCTCCTCTTCCTGGCTCCTCTCCTCCACCTCCTCTCCCCCTTCTACCTCCTCTCCCCTCCTCCTCCTTCCCCCTCCTCCTCTCTACCAAACCACCTCTCCTCTTTCCTCCTCCTCTCCCTCCCTTTTCCATCCTCCCTCCTCCCTCACTGAGCACAAATGCAAATGATTTGATACTCCAACTGGGACATGAATGATGGCTCTGATGAGCATATTGTTGGCCAAAAATATGATATTAATGAGGCAGAATCAAAAGATTTCCCCAGATATTGAAATGCAGATTAATCTGTTGAAGGACAACATATTAGAACGAAACTGCACTCTTGTTAAAAGGGAAATGTGAAGAATATTGAATTATCCTGAAACGATACAAACTGAAAAACAACCACTTGCATTTGTATAGCACATGTAATGTAATACAATGTCTCAAAAGCAGTAAGACCAGAATTATACTATTTTCAGAGAGACTAAGCAATAAGAATATCTTTAAATTTGCTAGATAATCAAAAAAATCTCACACCTATTCAGTAAAAAAGCCCTTTGCTCCTTGTCTTCGAACAGAGGGAGGTTAAAATTAAAGAAACGTGGAGACAGGCAAAGAAGATTTTTAAAACAGGCGGTCCAATTGTTGAAAAGAAACTGAGGAAATTTCTGAGGTGAAGTTGTTAGGCATGCTATAATATAACGAGAAGCCATCTTGTCCAAATTTTTATGGCACAGCTGATGATAAATGCCGAGCTTTCCAAATCCCAGAAGGGAAATTTGAATCAGCTGCCAGAACAGTTTTTGCAATTTATATATTATGAGGATAGGTTTTGAAGTCTGGAAATGATGTCCTCAACTACTTTTGATGATTTCCTCGTGAAGTAAATGTTTATTAAGAAATAAATAAAGAAAAATAGAATTACACTTAAGCACAAAAATGGCTTCATATTGTGAAATTAGTTTAAACAGTTCCAAAAGATCTTAATTACCTTCCGAGCTAACCTTCCCCTTTTCTGTTCAGCAAGTCCTTACCGATTTTAAAATCAATAAAATTTCAGTAATTTTTACCACACAGTGCCTTTGCTCGAGTTGTCCTCTGAGGCTAACAACTGCCATTGTTCATACTGCTTGCTGGGAGTTCCAATCAACTATTCTTGCTGGGAGATCTCAACAGTTACCCCCTCACATAGGCTTTAGTATCTCCTTAAATATATTCTTTCCCTTTGATCTCTCCATTGTCTGACCCAACTGTTAAGTTTAAGTTTATTTATTAGTGTCACAAGTAGGCTTACATTAACACTGCAATGAAGTTACTGTGAAACTCCCTTAGTCGCCACTCCAGCGCTTATTTGGGTACATTGAGAGGGAATTTAGCATGGCCAATGCACCTAACCAATGCACGTCTTTCGGACTGTGGGAGGAAACCGGAGCACCCAAAGGAAACCCACGCAGACAAAGGGAGAACCTGCAATTTCCGCACAGACAATGACCCAAGCTGGGAATTGAACCCGGGTCCCTGGCATTGTGAGGCAGCAGTGCTAACCACTGTGCCATCATGCCGCCCACACAGTGAGTTAGTAAACTCACCCTAACTTTACATCCTTGCACTTTTTTTTTACAACCTATATATATTCACCTTTGAACCAAAACAACCCATTCAAATCTACTCCTGTTATTGCCTTCTGTAAACATCTGTTTTGGCGCATTACCATATCAAACCAGTTTCTTATTGTTAGCTTAAATTCTCATAGTTACCCTGTCCCATACTCCAAATACCATACCAGACCATACTCATAAATCCCCCAACAGCTTGTCCCGTACTCCAATTACCATGCCAACAAACCCCCAACAGCTTCGCTTGCCTTTTAGTACATAAAAAATATGACAATATTACCACCAGAAAAATATTACAATTTATTGGTTTTCTTGACAAAGTCAAGTTCCACAGATTAGTCAAGCAACAGTCTGACATTTAGCTATACTCACCCAATCATAACTAAAGCCTATTTTCCAGGCACATCCATCAAGACATTGGTAGTACAAGTCCACCAGAGGTAGTAGCATTATGGGAGGGAGGACCCTGGGATCCTCAACATTGTTTCTGGACCCCAGGAAGTTTCATGTCTTCATGTCAAACATGGATAAGGAAAGCTCCTGATGATTACCACCTACCACCCTCCCCTCCTTGTTGAGCATTAACTGGAAGTAGCGCTGAGGGTAATATGGGCAGACAATGTACTCTGGGTGAGGGAATTTCAATGCCAATGCCACAAGCACTGTTACTGACCAAGCTAGCTGAGTCCTGAAGGACATACCTTCCGACACAAAACAAAATAATACAATTGCTGGAAGTCTGAAGTGACAACGGAAAATGCCGGAAATACTCAGTAGGTCAGGCATCATCCGAGGAGGGAAGCAGAGTTAATGGATGATACTTTCTGGCCCCAATGCGAGCAGGGCTGTAAGATATGGTGAGCCGTTCGAATGTCCCTTGACTTCGGCAGAAGTGTAAAATCCCACCGGTATAAAATTCCACCCATTGTATCAGGTATTTAACCCTTTGTCAGAACTCCTGCCTTCATCAGATGTGTAGGCATATCTACAATACTGGTCCTGTGGCAGATGGTGAGAAAACCAACACCAGAGGAAAAAAGCTATTCGACTTTGGCCTCCCCGATCTACCTGCTGCAGATAGAGTCACTCATGTAGGAATGACCATCACAAAGTCCTTGTGGAGACAAAGGGTGGAATTTTACCGGCATGTCCACCTAAGGCCAATGGAGAATGCCGATCTCTGAACCTCGCCCGCCTCCGGAATCGGGGCGGGCGTGCCGGTAAAATTCTGGCCAAAGTCTCATGTTCACACTGAGGATACCTTCCAAAGTATTGATGTATTGAGAAAATGAGCCAATTTGTTTTACAAGACAGTGCTTGAAAATACACGGCAAGTTTTTCAAGCACCAACTAACTGGTGTACAACTGGTGTTGCAGGTGAGAAATGTTGTTAAATTAGCTATTTTTTTATTCCTCCCCCAGACAGAGCAAAATACTGCCCAAAGAGTTAAAGGGAGAACAAAGGACAGGATTTTAGTTTTAGGGTCAAGGCCCTGATATCCAGGATCAAATGCACATTAAGTTTATTTATTAGTGTCACAAGTACGCTTACATTAACACTGCCATCAAGTTACTGTAAAAATCCCTTAGTCACCACACTCCGGCATCTGTTCGGGTACAGTGAGGGAGAATTTAGCATAGTCAACCTAACCAGCATGTATTTTGGACTGTGCAGGGAAACCAGGGCACCCGGAGTAGACCCACGCAGACATGGGGAGAATGTGCAGACTCCACTCAGACAGTGACCCAAGCTGGGAATCGAACCTGGGTCCCTGGCACTATGAGGCAGTGGTGCTAACCATTGTGCCACTGTGCCACCCCCAGTGCCACCATGCTGCTCATGGTGGCATGGTTTAGACCCGCTTCACCAGTTTTTGACAAAGCATTAATGATGGAAATGGGGAGAAGCACAAAATGAGGCATTTGCAAAAGTGAATGTAAGGAAGCAGTGCTAACCACTGTGCCACCGTGCTGTCCCGATCCTGATCCCACAATGTCGTAAATAGTCACCTGATACCACTTTCCAAGGAATGGTTAATTAATGAACAGGGAATGTATTCACTTTCCAATTACTGAAAGCGACTAGGCTCCAGACTCCCAACAGAAGGCGCTCCAACACTAAGAATGCAGCAGCCTGCCAATGCAGGTAAGGAAGAGCGAGAGAGCATCTCTCAGCACTTCTTTAAGTTTTAAATATAAAAATGGCAAAAACTGCCAGACTGCCATTGCAGAGGGGAAGCCTCTCCACAGGCTGTGGCCACAGATGTGGCTACCTTTTTGTATAGACAGTGGGTTTCTGGGGAAAGAGGAGGATTAGATTACTTTGAAGTTCCCCCCACCTCCTTCCAGTCTGTCACAGGGAAGCTGCCTCCTTTCACTGGCCCTGTTTTGGAGGCCCACTGGCTGAAAGTTCCAGTCGGGCGGCCTTAGCTGCTTCAATTGGTTTCCTACCGCTCGAAGACAGATCACCACTGCGCCTCTAGCCCAGCCTCCTTGAAAATGACCTGGTTGCTGGCAAGCCACCTAGTCACTCCAGGATCATTGGACAATCCAGCCCAAAGAGCCAAGTGCTCACTTCTGAAACTATTATGCAGATGAAGACCCTCGCATTGAAGTTCAGTAACCTAAATAAGAAGCAGATTTGACAAAAAATCGGATATTGTAAAGTTCAACTAGAATCTGCTTCAAATAAAGAAGTTATCCCAGAGTCAGCCAGTGAAAAACTATCCTGCCATTATACCCACTTAACTGGCCATGTATTACAATGTTCGACTTGAATGAAAGGCTCTCCTCTGTTGCTACATTGCAATGAACACTTAGCACTGAAATTTCAAGGGAGCACAGACTTCACAGCTTGAACGATAGGATTGCTTTGAATAATTATTTC
Source organism: Mustelus asterias (assembly GCF_964213995.1). Classification (NCBI taxonomy): domain Eukaryota; kingdom Metazoa; phylum Chordata; class Chondrichthyes; order Carcharhiniformes; family Triakidae; genus Mustelus; species Mustelus asterias. The sequence goes on along the minus strand of NC_135817.1, from coordinate 6,831,127 downwards.
AGTTTCCACAAGCTGATATATAAAAAACATGTATTCTGTTTGATTAGACACATCAGCTTAGACTTCCCAATCAACAAGAGCCTGAACTGAAATGGGAGGTGTCAAAAGTCAACCCTGTCAGCCATGGCTCAATGGTAATGTTCTCACCTCTGGCAGTTCGAGCCCCACTCCAGAAATGTGAGCACGAAATCCAGGCTGTCACTTACGTGAGTAGTGAGGGAGTGTTGCCTTTCAGATACTGAAGCATTATCTGCCCCTCTCTGGTGGGCATAAAAGATCAGGTAAGACTATTCTGAAGAAAAGGAGGGAAGTTCTCCTGGTTGCTGTGCACAAACAGGCTGCCGCATGTCCTACAGTGCAGTGATGATTACACTTCAAAAGTACTTCACTGCCATGTGAAGCACTTTGCTTTGGATGCCCTGAAGTTGCAGTATGGTGCTATGTAAATGCAATTTTTTTCTTTCACTTGGTCGTGACTCAATCCATTGTCTGCTGCTGGCTCACAGTATAGTTTCGGGCCCAAGCATTGTTAACATGCAGATGCCACTGTCAGGCAGGGAGGTCATAGGTAGTTTAAAGGGGCAGCAGATGGTGGTTTATATTACAGCACTCTCCAACGTGAACCAGATTTCAAGCCATTGGCTCAGCAGTAGTGCCACACTAACACCTCGTCTGAACTGCCCAACGTGAATGCCAGAAAACTGCATCAGCAACATCCAGGCTTGGAGATAATGGAACTGGAAGCATGAAACAAAAACAGAAAATGCTGGAAAATCTCAGTAGGTTTTACAGCATCTGTGGAGAGAGAACAGAGCTAATGTTTCGAGTCTGGGTGACCCTTCGAATAGGAAACACGTCAGCTAATGGACACCAGAACCTTCCATTAATTCTAAGTAGCTATGACACTAATAACAATAACAACTTGCATTTATATAGCACTTTGATATAAAACATCCCAAGGCCTTTCACTGAAACAGAATTAATTTAAAACATTGGGTGGGATTTTCCAGCTCCCCTGCAGTGTGTTTTATGGTGGCGAAGATGGCTTGCCTGCCAGCAAGACCTTCGGGTCCAAATGCCGTCTATGGCAATGATTGTTGAGGGATAAAATGATGAGATCAGAAGATCTCGCCAGCAGGAAGGGACAGAAAATCCCACTCATTGTTGACACTATGCCACATTTGGAGATGTTCGGGGCAGATGAACGAATTCTTGGTAATCAAGGTAGATTTTAAGGAGCATCTTAAGGTTGGCCAAAAGGTAGGGAGGCAGGTTTATGGAAGGTATCCCAAGGCTTAGAACCAAGGCTGTTGAAGGCATGACCACCAATAATGGAAAGAATAAATGGGGGATAAACTGTCAGCCAGAAATGGAGGGATACATATATCCCAGATGGTTGTGGGGATGGAGGAGATTACAGAGATAGGGACTGTGGTGGAGATGAGGGGAAGGAGCAGATTTGAAAACAAAGATTTTTAAATTGAGACGACGGTGGACTGGGAGCCAGTGAAGGTCGGCAAGCACAGAGATGATGAATGAATGAGATTTGAACAAGGAATCATAAAACTATTCAGGTCAGGGTGCAGGATTTCTGGTGCTAGCGGCTAGTAAAGGTTGTCAAAATGGACAGGCGCAGAAAGGCCCCAATGAGCAGTCAGACATTGGAGAGCCTAGGATGGCTGGTCCTGTCGAGAACAATGGTGATATTTGGGGCAGGGCCATCCTGTGGTGAAGTATACTGCTAGATCAACATGGATATGTCCATTGAACAAAGTTTTGTGTAGCAGAGATGATCTAATTGAGGTGATTCAAATGTTAGAAACATTTGATAGTATAGATACAGAGAAACTGTTTCCTTTGCTGGGGGAATAGCTGAGTCATTCAGGAGGGAAACCAGGAAACATAGAATTTGGAGTAGAAATTTGGAACAGGCTGAGAATGTTGATCAATTGGAGATTTCAAGACTGCGATTGACCAATTTTTGTTGGGTAAGGGGATCATGGAATACAGTATTAAGGCAGGAAAGTTGAGTTGATTTACAGTTCAGCCATTCAGCCACAATCTACTTGAGTGCGGGAGCAGGCCCAAGGGGCTGAATGGGCCCATTCCTCAGAATCACAAGCACAAGAGACCATTTGGCCATCAGGCCAGTGCTGGCTCTACAAATAAGCACTGCACCTTGTTGCTGGAGTACTTTTGTTCCTCATTCTTTAGTTCCTGATGTTCCCGGACTCCTTTAATGAATCATTAAACAATTTGACAACAGATATTATGTGCAAACAGTAGGTGATGTGAAGGTGTCAAATACTGAGACGTTTGGCAGTTTGGTCTCCTGTTGATGGAATTTCTGAGGTATCATGAAGCATTTTAGAAGCTATTGACAATGCAAGGTTAAGAGTGTTGAGACTAGTGTGGCAATACCCTAAAAGATTCCTGATACTAAAGCTGGTCCAACCACATACATCAGTGGTCAAGGAGACCATCTGAGGCTGTTAAAATCTTTTGTGACTTCCATTCAGTCAATACATATGTTATTCTTAGGTGATATAGGTTCGCTCTGCTTGATTAATTAAGCCCAGGTGTGGATTCCTTGCAAAGTAAATAGAGAAACTGCTAGAAGTTAGAGTGAGACTAAGCATGAGTGCAGACATTTTGTGATTGCAGAGATATTTTTAAATTCTTATAATTAAATCTTGTGTACTTAGAAACTAGTGTCACCTCTATGTTGCTCTGAAGTATATAAAATATAGAACCAAAAGAGAAAATGCTGGAAAATCTCAGCAGGTTTGGCAGTATCTGTGAGGAGAGAAAAGAGCTGACGTTTCAAGTCCAGGTGACCCTTTGTCAAAGCTAAGAGGATTAGAAAGTGGGAGATATTAGGTCTCCTTATTTCTCTCCTTACAGATGCTGTCAGACCTGCTGAGATTTTCCAGCATTTTCTCTTTTGGTTTCAGATTCCAGCATCTGCAGTAATTTGCTTTTATTTATATAAAATATAGATATGTTTCCATAAACATTTTGACTTTCCTGCACAAATTGAAAATCTATTTTTAGAAATAATCTGTTCACAATTCTTTGGGGCACTGCTCAAAATGAGAATCTCCCCCATGGTTATGGAACTGACTGCTCACTCCTGCAGGTTCTTGACCAAAGGTCCAGCTCCTCCATCTCCTCCCGAAATGTTCACATAAAGCATTCCATAGGGATTGTGAATCCTTACCAGGAATTTAGACCTGTCTTAAAATTAGCCCCATATAGAAAAGGAACTTTCACAGCAATTTCTATTTGACCCTTCCACAAAAGCAATATTCAATTAACACACATATTATTTTTCATTTCTAATCCACACCTCTCTTCCTCAGTTTTCAAGTGATAAAGAGGTTTCCTCTTGCTTTGCATCGCCTTCCAAGTACAACATTCCCTTCCAAAAAAAAGCAGCCTCTGAATCTGAATAATAGCTAGGAAGAGCCATCAGGATAATCTATAACACCTCAGCAATATTTCTCTGCAACATTCTTGCCAACATAAACTCTCTCTTTGTCAGCTGGTGTTTCATTTCTATCAGCATCATGAAGTATTCTCTAATTCACGTATCAGCCTTATCTTCTAAGGCTACAAAATTCTTCTCCGTACTCCTTATCACTGCTCCTTTTCTCTCTCCATTCTTTTTCCTCTGCATAATAATCAGGACAACAATAAATAAATCCCCACCCATGCATTAAGATACACTTCTTGGCCACTGTATTTGAACAATGTTTGTAGCTTTTCCTTGCCGTTCCGTGTGACATTTGCACATTCTGCAGTCATTGCACATCTTAAACATTCAGTGGGAGATGTCTTGCTCACACAGGGTTAGTGAATTCCAGCAATTAAATTTGCCATCAATTATATTCCATTTTATATCCTGACAACATCTGCTATATTAGATGTTAGGGATAACATGTGACAATATCTACATCCTAATCATTACCAACTTTTGCATTGTTACCATTTTAATTCCTTGAGCTAAAAATACTTCTGCCAAAATCCATTCAAATACATATGTTTCACATTGAATCCATTTGTAAATAAATAACTGAAATGCTGAAAGCTGTTTCACAAATGTCTTCATTCCCCAGAAGCTTAGATACACAATTCAAATCCTATTTTTTTGGCACAATTGCTTTGCTTAATTCAACTTTTAATGTGCCTCGCTACATTAAATCACCAATTTGTCCTTCAGCCAAAAACCCAGTTCAAAAGACTCATCTGTGCTCTTCCGGAGATTCGGTGCAGAATCGATGGCCTCTTCTGCACTGTAGGGATTTTATAGTTCTATGGTACTGTTTTGAAATCTGCCTGCAATCTTCCTTCTTCCCACTTCACATATTGTCCCAACAGAAATGGGCCGATTACAACTCATCGCCCCATTATCCACACCCAACAGTAGAAACGGCAGAAGGTCACTGTGTGACCATACCACTCATTCCCCCACTGCCTCCATATTCACTGGGCTCTCCGCTAACTGACTGAGGCACCCATCTGAATCCTGCCCAGTGTTTCTAAACAGCCAGTGGTTGTGTGTAATTCAGTTTGCACTGGTTACTGTCCATACACGATATTCTATTTCTCCCAGTTGAGTGTACGAACTGCAACTTACACAATCCCTTTTAAGTTTAAAAGCTAAAGTCCTGCCGCAGTTCCAAAGATTAGTTACTGTGTCTCAAAATGGGCTTTGTTCCAATTAAATAAAATACCCTTTTAAAGTTAACATCGCAGTTCAGAATTTATTTTTCGAATAAACAAGAAATCATCTCTGCATGACTCAGTGTTTTTCATTTACATTTTCCATGGGCACACGATTTTCCCCTGCCAAGTCTTTTTTTTAAACTCTGCCTGCTGCTCAGAATGTTATCACTGGTAACCAATCATATTTGTAAATATTATTCTGCTCCATAATTCATTGGCTTTTTTATAAAGTTACTTTGCACAATTTTCAATAAATCAGTCTTTCTCCTCTCCAGGTGTTTCCATACCTCAGTGGGTTGCAATTGTTGAGAGATAATCATATTTATTATTGGGATTTGGGTGTCGTGAGCAAGGCTGGTATTTATTGCCTGAACAAGGTGGGCCTTTTTAGGTCCCTTGTTGTGATTTTCTACAGCAGTGTGTCTTCTCAGCCCCCTCAGACAGGTGGCTCTGAAATGCTCTTTGAAGGCCTTTCTCCCAACCTTGGAGCACTTAATGTCTTCTGAACAGGCTTCTGGATATGTTCCTTATTCCTTGTCACATGGCTGACTTAAGGTTCAAAGTCCTAAAAATGTAGGCTCAGGGAACGATTCCAGTAACCGAATTGTAAGGGCCTGAGGAACATCAATATCGAATTGTGGCCCTCGCTGCCATTGAGCCAGGAAGCTGCGGAAAGTAACTCGCGGCTGCATAGCTGCTGAAGCAGGATTGAAGTTCAGTCTCCGCTGCGACACCACCAGTGTGGGGGAGGTTGGTACCTGGCTCAGAGGTAATAATGACTGGGGAGGGCTGAGTAGCAGCAACCAAAGAACCATAGAAAAGCTACAGCACGGAAAGAGGCCATTCAGCCCATCTTGTCAGCCCGAGGAACCCAGGAGCCCATTCTAAACCCACCTTCCTGCACCCAGCCCATAGCCCTGCAGCTTTCAGCAGTTAAGGTGCAGATCCAGGCATTTTTTAAAAGAGTTCAGGGTATCTGCCTTTGCCTTCAACTTGGCAGCGAACTCCAGACACCCACTACCCTCTGCATAAAAAAGTTCTTCCTCATGTCCCCTCTATACCTCTGCCACTTATCTTGAATCTATTACTCCTGGTTCTAGAATTCCCCACGAAGGGCAACAATTTTATCCTATCCACTCAATCTCTTCCTCTCATAATTTTGTACACCTCGATCAAGTCACCCCTCTTTGTTCCAAGGAAAGTAACCCTAACCTATCCAATCTCTCTTCATAGCTACACTTTTCTAGTCCTGGCAACATTCTTGTAAACCTCCTCTGCACTCTCTCCAGAGCAATTACGTCCTTCCTGTGTTGTGACCAGCACTGCACACAATACTCCAGTTGTGGCTTCATCAGTGTTTTATACAATTCCAACATTAAGTCCTCATTCTTATATTCTATACTTCTGCCAATGAAGGACAGCACTCCATATTCCTTCTTTACAACCTTGTCTACTTGAACTGCTTTAGGGACCTGTGTACTTGTATGCCAAGATCTCTCATTTCATCTACCCCTCTTAGTATGTTCACATTTATTGTGTATTGCCGATAACTTCCTAATTGCATTACTTCACACTTCTCTATGTTAAAATCCATCTGCCACTTTATCACCAACTCCACCAACCTATCTATATTGTTTTGGAGATTATAGCTATCCTCTACACTACACTGCACTGGAACACAGGGAGGGCAGAGGAAGGTAATGATGGCTGTGGGTGGGAAACAAAGGGATTAACACATGCCTTAGGCGTATATGCTGATCTTTATCAGTCTGCCAGCTTCACACTTCCAGTTCATGAGTGTGTGCTCCCTTCCCACCTTCTTGGAGGCTTAATGAGGTTTTTTTATTCATTCGTGGGACATGGGCATCGCTGGCTGGCCAGCATTTATTGCCCATCCCTAGTTGCCCTTGAGATGGTGGTGGTGAGCTGCCTTCTTGAATCGCTGTGGTCCATGTACTGTGGGTTGACCCAAGTTCTGTGATGCAATAGTTTCTGGATAATTCCTTTTCTACAAAGTTGTACCAAATTGCTACAGAGAATAACCTGCAGAGGTCCAAAAAGTAGCAGAACAACATGCAGTCACAACGCAACTGGGGAGGGCAATAAATGCCATCCTTGCCAGCAGATCCTGAGAATAAATAGGGAAAAATTTGGATTTTCAATCATTGAAGCTGAAGTCAAATGTCACCCATTCTCTTCCCAGGCCTCTTCCACTGAATTTTCCTCACCTCAGTATTAAATGCAAGTCATGAGGATTAAACAAAAATGCAAAAAAGATTTTTAAATTGCTGACAAGCCTTGTTTTTGCCATCACTGGATACTCTTTGAGTGTCAATAAGCCTCCTTGAACTCGTGCTTGTTGTCATGACAGCGCTCGGAATAGTGTTCGGCAGAAAATTCCAGGATATGGATCAACAGCAACGTAGGAATTGTTCTGGAACTTGTCCAAGTCAGGATGGCATGTGACTTTGAGGCAAACTTGGAGATGATGGTACTTCCATGACTTCCATCAAACAGCCTCAGTACACAGGATGACATTATCCCATGGAAGTGCAAAATCGGAAATGGGTTTAGTTTCAGATCAGCAGCCCACCTCCCGGGTGAAACTGATTAAAGTTAAGATTTTCACATGGGGGAACCCTTAATTGGTGTGGAGTCAGGTCTCCTGTCCAAGTAAAGGTGGCGGATGGGCTCTTGATGCTGAAGGCCCAATCAGATGACTTCTAGCTTCAGAGGGGCACTTGGCCGTATTACAGGTTAAGTAACTGAGAGGATGCTTCAGAAGAAGGTTCCCCTTCATCCACTTTTTTGAAAACTTTGGCTGCACCATCCCCTCCCCCCAAGACTCCAGGCGGATATGAAGGGTCTGGAAAACTGCTAATCTGGCCTGCCATTTTCCTGAGCTGACCAGCCTGCAATCACGTCAGGAAAATGGAAAATCCCAGTCAGCATCCTTTACTTACCTTTAACATGTCTCTTAATGACCTACTTGTCTCCTGGGAGGAGGGGGGTGCTGTCTCCCTGGGCCCCAAACACACCTCCCCAAAAGGGCCAGCACTGAAAACAGTGCTCTGAGAATGATGCTGCACCTGGCACTGAGACTTTGCACCCTTCATTGGCACTCATGAGTTCAGCCTCCTAAACTCATGGATATCTGGATTAAACACAATCATCAACATACTTTTGTATAATTGCAGAAAAATCCAAGGATTCATCTGAAAGTCCCCAACTCCATGCAAAGGATATTGGGAATCATAGAAATCATAGAAACCAATCATAGGAATGCATTGAGTTCCTTGAAATATTCAGTTTCAGGTGAATTGAGGGTAAAAGCAGATTTGCCAATGTTGCAACGGCCGATCATCAACATTTTAGGATAATACACTTTGAGAGCTTTCTAATTAGCTCATCAAAAATTGAGGGTGGCGAGCAGAATTATAAACAACTGAACAGCACAAATTTGAATAAATTCCTTTAAGAAATATAACATTCATTGTCATGTTCAAATAATTTACATCGAGCACACCATCTGAGCAATTTAACTTGATTATTGAGAAAAATGGAAAAATATTACACTGCATATTAATTTGCTGCTTAAATGGAAAAGGTTTTACAAATATCACTCTAATTATTGCAAATCTTGTATTATTAGACTTGGTGATTTACTTTTGCCTTGACACAAGGAGGCATTTTTTGAATATTAAGAATAAACTGACAAAAATGGAGCAAATATCATTATGAAAAATGTATTATTCCGAACTGGATATGTGAGTCACAGGATTTGGGCGTTGTCAGAAAGGTCTGGGTGCCCTGAGAGATGGGGCAGAGGCTGGGCCTCCTCAGACCTCCTTATACTTGCTCTGTGCTTCTCTACATCTGAAGCCGTTTCTAGGTAAATTACTGTCACTGAATCTCTGTCAGCATATAATCCAACTGTTGGTGTGTTGAGTGACTGTACGCTGCATAAATGCACCAACTGTTCTAACTCAGACATCAGAATGTCTTGTTATGGAAAGAGCGAAGCATCCAATAGAGGGATCTGCTGACAGGTCATCGACCTGAAACATTAACATTAATTCTTCACCGAGAGATTGGTGAGAATGTGAAACTTACAAGGAGGGGTTGAGGCGGATAGCACAGATACATTTAATGAGAAGGGAGATGACAGAGAAGGAAAGATGTGAGCTGCTGCATGGTGATTTCCTGATGTCAGACAGATGTTTCCCCAAAGGGAAGAGAGCAAGGTCATACTTTGAACACCACCTTCCAACTAGTGACTGCTGCCTGTTCCTCTGCTTTGCTCCATGAAAGGCCTCCTCAAAGAAGGGAATACATTTTAAAATAGGAGGGAATTTTGTGAGGTTCTCTTGCTTCTGAGGCAGTAGGATAGAGATTCAAGTCCCACTCCAGAGATTTGAGCAAATCATTTCAGTTGACACTAGTAGAGAGGGAGTGCTGCACTGTCAAAGGCACAGTCTGCCCTCTGAGATTGACATTAAAAATCCCACATTATTTCAAAAAGAGCAGGGGAATTCTCCCAAATGTCCCAGGCAATATTTATCCCTTAATTTCACTAAGAAATGGATCATATTCCTGCTTGCGGGATCTTGCTGTGTGAAAATTGGTTGTCATGTTTCCTTCATTGGTTGCAATAGGCTTTGCAGCATCCTGAGTTTTTTCTTTAACGTAAATAATGTGATATTGTAGGTTGCTCTGGTGCACAGTTAAGGGACTTTTGTTGACATATCTAAGAACTTCACAGCACTCCTGAAATAGCCAGGAATAAACAGGATTTACAAATCTACAAATTTGCATGAATACCCTCTATGCTTCCCTTGGGGAGTTAGCAAATGATCATTTTAGTTACAGAGTGAGTTTTTGCAATATCTATTTATTTTAGTTTCCTTCTGCTTTGTTCTATCTCCATCCCATTTTCTTCCCATAGTTTGTACATTTTGTCTGGCTGGAATTCTAAGACAACTTGTGAGCAAGATCATCCTAGAGGTTTCTTAGTTTAACCTCGGGAAGCACTTCCATGTAGATCATGACACACTGGATCAATCAAGTAAAGATGAAGTCACCATAGTCCCAGATGACTATAGGCTGCTCTCCCCCTCAAAGGGGGACTGGTGGTGATTTAACTTGAGGATCACCATACCTCAGGTGAGGAGCAAGGTTGAGAAGGTGGGGCCTTCATGAATAACCTCAGCCAGTATGGGAATTGAACCTGCACTGTTGGTGTCACTCCACATCACAAACCAGCTATCTAGCCAACTGAGCTAACCGAGACCCTTGTAACAGTCTGGATACCCACTAGGTGTCCTCACATATATTCCAGCACCAACACTCTTCCTACACATCATTATACGAGTGCAGTTTTTTTTTCCAGCCAGGAATGTGAGATGATGCAGCTGATGCAGAATTCAGTTTTTGCAAGGAGGAGGTGACACAAATACTCCTTCAGATTGGGAATTACTCTACACATTCTCAACTGAGATAATAATTTCATTTAGAAACGTGTAAGCACCAGTAAACTTAGAGGTGCGTGAAGAACTCAAAAGATTTCAGACGGAGATGACTGCTGGTGGTAGTAACAAGTGAACACCTCATGTCTTTGTCTTCCTCTCTCTATTATCTTAATTCTGAGTGTCACTTACCTACTGGAAATGGGTTGAATGGGTTAGTGTAACATAAAGGGTTAATAGATGGGATGTGTTAATGTATGACATAGATGATGATATGTCACTGAGATCAAGTACCAGGTTTGACTAGTTTGTCCAGTAACGAAGTACCACACCTCGAGTCCACAGATAATAAAGACCATCTCCAAACATGGTGCAGCAGTGGCGATATCAATGTGATTCATTTAGTGTTATCAAAAGAGCCACAAAGTGAAGGAAAAGTCAAATGCAGCTCGTACTAACGACTTGATGGAAGGAGGAGACAAAATAGAAAGTGGTAAGATGACCGTACCCGGTGACTAGTCCCTGCCCCACCCTGCCTGCTTGACCATCTCGAGGGCCTGCGGAGAGGCCAAAAATAGAATTTATGGCCAAGAATGGAAGTTATGGAAATGCCAAGACTCGGTTCCTCTCATTATGCTGTAGGTTCAGTAGCAGACGACATTCGCCTAAGGCAGGGAGTCACCATGGATTTTGAGGCCATTCTTGAAGCCTTTGACATGTATTTTAGCCCAAATCTGAAAATTAGTTATAGAATGAGGTTAATTAACTAGAGACCACAACAACCTGAGGAACTGGTTGAATTATTTCAAACCAATCTATGTCACCTAGCTTGTTCCTGCAGACACAGGACACTGAAGGACAAACTAATCTGTGATCACATAATTGTAGGTGTCCGGGATGAAAATGTCTCCAACTTTCTGTAGACAAAGATGCCATTACTCAAGTGATCCAGTACACAAGGCAGGCTGAGCTTAGAGAATTTAACCAGACCATAATTTGGCGTGACTCCGAGGCTTCACAGGACATTGCAGCGGCCCCACCCATAAAAAAGTCTACCAAACCAGTTACAGGTGGGGAATGCCACATTGGCAGCCATTTTGAAATGCTTATGTTGTGGCATGTAGAACCAACATAGATGCCAGGACTGCCCAGCAGGGGTCTTGGAATGCTTCCAGTATGGCAAAAACTGGACATTTCAAGCATTTTTGCAACCACTTTAACTGAGGTAGTAGACAAGAAAATATTCATAAAACACACTCCATCCATGAAATGGGAAATCAGGATAAAGGCAAAATTACAGAGTTCTTAGAGAAGTCATTTTTTTAGTCCAGACTATTGGTCAGTTCCAGTGCAAGTTAAAGGCTTTGATACGACTTCTAAAATTTAAAATTGATACTGGAGTTGGTGTCAACTTGCTACCAGATGATCTCGACTGGCTTCAGTCAATACCACTTCATCCATCAGACATCAAGTTACAATGTCCAGTGGCACAGATCTTGTAATAGACAGGATTATTGTTCCTCTATGTTACAGGGGCAACATATTGTTGATTCTCTCTAATGGCGCCCACAATCAACATGCATCCTTATTGTGTAACGATGTTGGCATACTTCTATAAAAATCAGGTGATGCCCAGCATTTGAATAACTCAACATTGTTCATGCAACAAATATCAACCTTTTATTTCATATCAGCAGAACTTCAGCCTCCAGCAGCTGAGGAAGTTTATTGAATCCACAGCAAGTTCCTTTCTTTCACTGAAGCACCATCCACTAGGCCTCAGCTGTAGATTGAAGTTATGAATCTCCCAGTACTTCTTGAGGGAAGGCTAGAGGTGGAGGATACAGAAGGCACTGCGAGAGATGGTGACCATCTCCATGACCTGAATTGGCTCTTTTCAGAAGAAAGTGTTGCAGCACTAAACGATCTGTTTGAGGCAGAAGTCTTAGAGATTGGTCCATCTTTCCAGCTGATTAACTCACCATAGGAAGTTTCTTTTTTGAAGAGTCAGCTGTACTTCTAGCAGCTGAACAGTATTCAAATTTGTTGTTCTACTGAACCTACCAATGCATTACCTATTCTAGCTCTTGTTGTCCATGAAGAGTCTTTCAGTGAGAATATTTTGTCTGAGTCCATGAGAGTCTATAGAGGATCACAAACATTGGAAACAAACAGACCAAACCTCAAATGTACTGTAAGAGGTTAATCTTTAAAACACATCGATACCAAAACCAAGACACTGGGTAGGGCATTATCATCTCAAAGACAAAACAGTGGCCATCAGACAATCCAAATAAAGAAACTGGGAGCCCATTTGAGTTGATGGTCCCAGGCAATGGCCACTATACAACCAAGCATCAACAGCTACGGAGAAATGAACTTTATCGCATACACATCAATTTGGGAGCCAGAAACCTGAATGGGGTACATTGCTTCAGTCATGGAAACAATATCAAGATGAATGGTTTCCCTGGATCAAAGCAAGAACCTGACTAAAATAGATTAAATGTGCGAAGCACTGACCATCCAAACAAGATGTCTCCAGAATATGCTTTCATTTTGATAAAGTTTTGTAATAAAAAGGACTGAGCCTTGCACTGCAATTATGAAGGAGCGTCAGGACCGGTCCTCCTGATTCACAGCCTACTGCTCCTACCGGAAGGACCATCCATGTGGGGAATTATAAGTAAGAGTTTTAACAACACCAGGTTAAAGTCCAACAGGTTTATTTGGTAGCAAATACCATAAGCTTTCGGAGCGCTGCTCCTTCGTCAGATGGAGTGGAAATGTGCTCTCAAACAGAGTTTGAGTATTATGGTATTATGCTTATGGTATTTGCTACCAAATAAACCTGTTGGACTTTAACCTGGTGTTGTTAAAACTCTTACTGTGTTCACCCCAGTCCAACGCCGGCATCTCCACATCGGAAATTATAAGTAACAGCCAGATCCGAAGGATATTGGGGCTGAGGCTTAAGGATAGTTTAAGGATAGCAACTAAATTCTGAGGGAGTTTAAGTTGAGGTTTTGGCAGAAACATGGAGTTTTGCCAGTGGGTTTTCATGGTTTTTTACTAATAGGTCATTGTTTTGAATGTTGTGTGGTGTCATTACACTAGTTTAAAGCTCTTGTATTAGGGCCTTAGCAATATTTTCTATTGGTAAAACATTTGTGTTTGAGCCTAAAAGCCCGTGTCTGTGTAAGTTTGTCCTTTATAAAATTCTAAAGTGGAGAACTGACAGTAAGAGTAAACAGCACACATCTTACAATACTCAGCATTTCTTCCCAGTGTCCCAGGTGGTGGTGCAGCTTCACACAGAGAACAATATGGATGTGCTCTTTCCTCTAGACTAGATGAGGAGGTCAATAACCCAACCTACACAGGTGTAGCTGGGAGTAGCGGAGGCAGGGAGCAGCAGGAGTGTGGTGCTGAGCACCTGGGAAAGGCGTAATGGCCTCAATATGTCAGCAAAGATGAATGTCATACCACACTCAGCTGGTAGCCATTGCTTTCTTACCTCCTTAGCATTTTCCTGCACAGTGCTCCTCTGACCCATATACCCTGCAGTTTACACATTCCTTTCTTTCCAGGTACCACTTCATATCTTCATCCGAACAACCAACTCTCATACTCACCCTCATTCTATTAATCTCTTGCAGCCGTCACAGTCACCATCCACAAATATTCTCATGCTCATCCTCAGAACTCTCTGCCTTTTCGCATTGTAGAGAGCCAAAAACTCTTAGAGAATGACCTGTAACTGAAGGGTGGTGGGTGCCTGGGATTTGCTGCCGGGAGAGGTAGTGGAAGCAATACGATAGTGACTTTTAAGGGGCGTCTTGACAAATACATGAATAGGATGATCCCCGGAAGGGTAGGGAATTTTAGTTCAGACAGGCAACATAGTTGGAGCAGGCTTGGAGGGCCAAAGGGCCTGTTCTTGCAATATAATTTTCTTTGTTCTTTGTTCTTGAAGGGTGGACCTGCAGCCCTGGCCACCAAGGAGAACAGAGACCACTCCATCTGACGAAGGAGCATTGCTCCGAAAGCTTATGGTGTTTGCTACCAAATAAACCTGTTGGACTTTAACCTGGTGTTGTGAGACTTCTTACTGTGCTTACCCCAGTCCAACGCCGGCATCTCCACATCACCCTGATATTGACAGGGGAGGAAGCAATTGGCAAATTGGCACCAATAGTGACCATTGCCAATTAAGTGATTGGGGAGAGAGAGAGAGAGAGATGATTTTACATTGGCCTTTGGCCATTCCTGTTGAGTTGATGTCACTACTAATTGAAATGTCACAGTATACACTATGTTGAATTTGTTTCCTCTCCCCTTGCTAGCACAAACTCATGTCTTTGATCTCCTACAGGGCCTTCACAGGCAATGGAGGAGTTGCTGAGGGAGAGGAAGACCAGCACTCTGAGATCAAAAAGGAGGAGGTATCAGGGTTCTTGAGAAACATTAAGATAGACAAGTCCCTGATGGTATATACCCCAGCATACTGAGAGAGGCAAGGGAGGAAATTACTGGGGTCTTGAGAGAAATCTTTGTATCCTCACTGGCTACAGGGGAGGTCCCAGAGGATTGGAAAATAGCCAATGTTGTTCCTTTGTTTAAGAAGGGTAGCAAGAATAATCCAGGTAATTACAGGCCGGTGAGTCTTACATCAGTGATAGGGAAATTATCGGAGAGGATTCTTTGAGACAGGATTTATTCCCACTTAAAAATAAGTGGACGTATTAGTGAGAGGCAACATGGTTTTGCGAACGGGAGGTCGTGTCTCACTAACTTGATCGAATTTCTCAAGGAAGTGACGAAGATGATTGATGAGGGTAGGGCAGTGGATGTTGTCTACATGGACTTCAGTAAGGCCTTTGACAAGGTCTCTCATGGCAGACTGGTGCAGAAGGTGAAGTCGCATGGGATCAGAGGTGAGCTGGCTCGGTCATAGAAGACAGAGGGTAGCAGAGGAAGGGTACATTTCTGAATGGAGGGCTGTGACAAGTGGTGTTCCTCAGGGATCAGACCTTTGCTCTTTGCAATATATATATATATGATTTGGAGGAAAATATAACTGGTTTGATTAGTAAGTTTGCGGACGCCACAAAGGTTGGTGGAATTGCGGATAGTGATGAGGACCATCAGAGGATACAACAGGATATAGATCGGTTGGAGACTTGGACGGAGAGATGGCAGATGGAGTTTAATCCGGACAAATGTGAGGTAATGCATTTTGGAAGGTCTAAAACAGATAGGAAATATAGAGTAAATGGCAGAACCCTTAAGAGTATTGATAGGCAAAGGGATCTAGTACACAGGTCACTGAAAGTGGCAATGCAGGTGGGAAAGGTAGTCAAGAAGGCTTGCCTTCATCTGTCGGGCCATTGAGTTTAAAAATTGGCAAGTCATGTTGCAGCTTTATAGAACCTTAGTTAGGCCACATTTGGAATATAGTGTTCAATTCTGGTTGCCACACTATCAGAAAGATGTGGAGTCTTTGGAGAGGGTACAGAAAAGATTTACTAGGATGTTGACATTAGCTATGAGGAGAGGTTGGAGAAACTTGGTTTGTTCTCACTGGAATGACAGAGGTTGAGGGGGCGACCTGATAGAAGTCTACAAGATTATGAGAGGCATGGACAGAGTGGATAGTTAGAAGCTTTTTCCCAGGGTGGAAGAGTCAATTACTAGGGGGCACAGGTTTAAGGTGCAAGGGGCAAGGTTTAAAGGAGGTGTGCAAGGCAGATTTTGTACACAGGGGGTGGTGGGTGCCTGGAACTCGTTGCCAGGGGAGGTAGTGGAAGCGGAGACGGTAGTGACTTTTAAGGGGCGTCTTGACAAATACATGAATAGGATGGGAATAGAGGGATATGGTCCCCAGAAAGGTATGGGGTTTTAGCTAAATTGGGCAGCATGGTCGGTGCAAGCTTGGAGGGCCGAAGGGCCTGTTCCTGTGCTGTAATTTTCTTCGTTCTTTTAATACACCATCACATTAGAAGTAAGTATGAAAAGAAAAGCTGGATGGCTCAAAATGAAACCAAGAGCAGAGCGACACTCTCTGTTCTAATATATACAAAAACTTAAGGGAAAGAAAATATCTCAAATAACAGAACATAATCTTGGAAGTTGTAATGATAAAGATAATGAAAGCTAAATGCCATTTTCATAGAAACCCGACAGTGCAGAAAGAGGCCATTTGGCCCATCGAGTCTGCACCAATCACAATCCCACCCAGGCCCTACCCCCATATCCCTACATATTTACCCACTAATCCCTCTAACCTACGCATCTCAGGACACGAAGGGACAATTTTAGCATGGCCAATCCACCTAACCCGCACATCTTTGGACTGTGGGAGGAAACCGGAGCACCCGGAGGAAACCCACGCAGACACGAGGAGAATGTGCAAACTCCACACAGTGACCCAAGGCAGGAATCGAACCCAGGTCCCTGGAGCTGTGAAGCAGCAGTGCTAACCACTGTGCTACCGTGCCGCCCATTTTCCTGTAGAAGAATAAAAATCCTGTTTATGTTTCTTCCAGTTCCCCTGAGCCACCTATGAACAAAAGTGGTTGACTTTGAGTCTGTGTGTGACTGACAGTAGAAAGTTTGCCAGAATGGCCAAGGAATAATTCACTCTCTGATTCTTCCTCTCTGTTGATGTGTGCTAAGATTTGAGAAAATCTATGCAGTAAATAAATGATCCCTTTTACAATGTTAACTCCCGCAAATGAACTAACCCAGTAATTGTATTTTCCTCTGTTTAGAACATTGGCCAAAATCTTCCATCCTTGTTTGCAGCGGGGATTTTGCAGTGCCGCTGACAGTGAATGGAGTTTCAGCTAAAATGCCAAATGTTTCATTTTTGCTCCTGACGGATCCCACGTCCAGAGATTCTCTGGACGAGACCAGAGAATCTCTCCCATTACTTTGCTGCAAAGCATCATTCCATTGAATTGAGACTTCAGTGAACCGAAGGAAATCCAATGTCCATTAGACGTATCATTCCCTGCGGGCTGTGATTGCTGAATAGTTGCACAATTGGTCCATTAAAGTTTAAGATGAAAATGGAGACAAATCATCTTAACTGTGTCTCCGAGAATTAATTATTGCATTGAACATTTCCTTGCATTTTCGCTTAGCAAATCCTCCTCCAGGGTCTAGTGAACAATCTCCAACTGTCCGCAATGCATCAATCTCAGAGTTGCACTGTGTGTAGTTAAATTGTCAGTTTTGCACCAGCGTGCAGGTGTTTTGCATGAGGAAAGACTCAAGATGCTGGATTACTGACTCTGGATCAGGCACTTGTTCCTCTCACAGGAACATTGCTGGCTTTTGTAAAGAAACTAAGCTCTGACTTTCAGTCCACTATTTGCATATCATCCTATTTAATCCTCACATCGCTCCCGCCTAGATTCAAAGAGGAGCAAGCAATGCCATCTTCATCACGATCAGGGTGAGAAATTTGCATATATGCCAAATATACGCCTTTTTAATAAGCACTTGTGGTTGCAACAATCCCAAATTATATTTTAAGAAATTCCAATGGACTTCCAGCTGCAAGGTCAGTGTGACCTTGACCTTTTGAAACAAATTTAACAGCAGATAGAGGTTTCATGGAGTGAAAATGAGATGGGAAATGTCATCGTTCAGTAATAAGAGTTTAGTGTCATCCATTAGTCAACCAGGCGGCAATAACTCCCATTGCGTTATAAAGGTATTTAAGAATGTCAGTAAAATGCTTGCCAATGACAGCCTTAATCCAGCATGTCTGAAACTGCCAAATGCAATTTGCGTTGTTTACCCTCTTTTTTAGGACAAGCAGATTATTTGAGACTCAATCACCAGCCACTTGAGCCTTTTTATCTGCTACTTGCCGTGGGAACAGCTTGCTGGTGGTGAGAGTTTCAATATAATCATGAGACCAAATGAGAACAATCGGAGATTCATCGTCTTGCTCAATATAGTGCTTTTTTTTTCAAATTACTACTAAATCAGGCAGTGCATTTCAGATTATCAAAATGTGCTGCATGGAATAACTTTACCTAACCTCTCCTCGCGTATTTTGCTAATTATCTTAAATCAGTATCCTTCAAATGGCCCCTCCAATCAGTGATCTCAGAGTGTGAAATATTGGATAGGATAAACATAGTGAGAGAGGAGATATTAAAGGGTTTAGCATTTTTAAAAGTGGATCAATTGCCAGAGCCAGATGAAATGTCTCCCAAGCTTTTAAGAGAAGCAAGGGTGGAAATAGCAGAGGCTCTGACCATCACTTTTCAATCCTCTCCAGCTACAGACCTGGTGCCGGGAGGACCGGAGGACAACTAACATACTTATATTTAAAAAGGGAGGAAGGGATAGACTGAGTAATTACAGGCCAGTCAATCTCACACCGGTGATGGGCAAATTGCTGGAAAGATTTTCAATGGAGGTTATAAATCGTCATTTAGAAAGGTACAGCTTAATCAAGGGCAGTCGACATGAATTTGCGAAGAAAAAATTGTGTGTGATGACTTGATTGAATTCTTTAAGGAGGATCATTCAGAGTAGTCCGTTAAATATAGTTTACATGGATTTTAACAGGTTTTTGATAACATCTCACATGGCAGACTGATTAGAAAAATAAGAACCCATGGGATCCAAAGGAAGTTGGCAAGTTCAATCCAAAATTGACTCAATGGAAGGAAGCAAAGGATAATGGGGAGGAATGGCATAGTGTTATTGTCACTGGACTAGTAATCCAGAGACCAAGGGTAATGCTCTGTGAACCTGAATTCGAATCCCACCACATCAGATGGTGGATTTCATAAAAATATGGAATTAATAGTATTGATATACATAGATAGAGATATAGATAGGATGCAGAGCTGGGCTGAAAAATGGCAAATGGAGTTTAACCCTGACAAATGCGAGGTGATTCATTTTGGTAGGACAAATTTAAATGTGGATTACAGGGTCAAAGGTAGGGTTCTGAAGAATGTGGAGGAACAGAGAGATCTTGGGGTTCATATCCATAGATCTCTGAAGGTTGCCACTCAAGTGGATAGAGCCGTGAAGAAGGCCTATAGTGTGTTGGCGTTCATTAACAGGGGGTTTGAGTTTAAGAGCCGTGAGGTTATGCTGCAACTGTACAGGACCTTGGTGAGACCACATTTGGAATATTGTGTGCAGTTCTGGTCACCTCACTATAAGAAGGATGTGGAGACACTGGAAAGAGTGCAAAGGAGATTTACCAGGATGCTGCCTGGGTTGGAGGGTAGGTCTTATGAGGAAAGGTTGAGGGAACTTGGGCTTTTCTCTTTGGAGCGGAGGAGGTTGAGAGGAGACTTGATAGAGGTTTATAAGATGATGAGGGGGATAGATAGAGTGAACGTTCAAAGACTATTTCCTCGGGTGAATGGAGTGGTAACTAGGGGGCATAACTATAGGGTTCATGGCGGGAGATATAGGAAGGATGTCCGAGGTAGGTTTTATTACTCAGAGAGCGGTTGGGGTGTGGAATGGACTGCCTGCAGTGATAGTGGAGTCAGAAACTTTAGGAACATTTAAGAAGCTATTGGATAGGCACACGGAGTACTTCGGGATGATAGGGAGGAAATAGCTTGATCTGGGTTTCAGACAAAGCTCGGCACAACAACGTGGGCCGAAGGGCCTGTTCTGTGCTGTACTGTTCTATGTTCTAATAGTCTAATGATGACCATGAAACCATTGTTGATTGTCACAAAACACAATCTTGTTCACTAATGCCCTTTAGGAAAGAAATTGGCTGTCCTTGCATGTGACTCCAGACCCATAGTAACGTAGGTCTTAACTCTTAACTGCCCTCTGAAACGGCCCAGCAAACCACTCAGTTGTATCATACTACTAAAAAGTAAATAAGGAATGATACCAGATGGAACACCTGTCGTTGACCTAGGCACAGGAAATAATGGCAAACTCAGCCCTGTTGACCCTGCAAAATACTCCTTGCTAATGTCTGAGGGCTTGTGCCAAAATTGGGAGAGTGTTCTTGCAGACTAGTCAAGCAACACATTCATACTCATCAAATCACAACTTACAGGTAATGCCCCAGATGCCACCACCACCAATCCTGGGTATGTCCTGTTCCACCGGCAGGACAAACCCAGCGGAGATGGCAGCACAGTGGTATACAGTCGAGAGTCCACAAAGTTTGCGGACGACACGAAAATGGCTGGACTTGCAGATAGTGAGGAACATTGTCAGAGGCTACAGAAGGATATAGATAGGCTGGAAATTTGGGCAAAGAAATGGCAGATGGAGTTCAATCCAGATAAATGCGAAGTGATGCATTTTGGTAGAACTAACGTAGGGGGGAGCTATACGATAAATGGCAGAACCATAAAGGGTGTAGATACGCAGAGGGACCTGGGTGTGCAAGTCCACAGATCCTTGAAGGTGACGTCACAGGTGGAGAAGGTAGTGAATAAGGCATATGGCATGCTTGCCTTTATAGGACGGGGCATAGAGTATAAAAGTTGGGGTCTGATGTTGCAGTTGTATAGAACGTTGGTTCGGCCGCATTTGGAATACTGCGCCCAGTTCTGGTCGCTACACTACCGGAAGGACGTGGAGGCTTTAGAGAGAGTGCAGAGGAGGTTTACCAGGATGTTGCCTGGTATGGAAGGGCTTAGTTATGAGGAGAGATTGGGTAAACTGGGGTTGTTCTCACTGGAAAGACGGAGGATGAGGGGTGACCTAAGAGGGGTGTATAAAATTATGAAAGGCATAGATAGGGTGAACGGTGGGAAGCTTTTTCCCAGGTCGGTGGTGACGTTCACGAGGGGTCATAAGTTCAAGGTGAAGGGGGGGAGGTTTAACACGGATATCAGAAGGACGTATTTTACACAGAGGGTGGTGGGGGCCTGGAATGCGCTGCCGGGCAAGGTGGTGGAGGCGGACACACTGGGAACGTTTAAGACTTATCTAGATAGCCACATGAACGGAGTGGGAATGGAGGGATACAAAAGAATGGTCCAATTTGGACCAGGGAGCGGCGCGGGCTTGGAGGGCCGAAGGGCCTGTTCCTGTGCTGTATTGTTCTTTGTTCTTAATATGGACTCTGGACCCCAAGAGGTCTCATGGCATCAGGTCAAATATGGGCAAGGAAACCTCCTCCTGATTATGATGTACTTCCCCCCCTGAGCTGATAACTCAGTACTCCTCCAGGCTGAACCCCACTTGGAAGATACACTGAGGGTAGCAAGGGTACAGAATGTACTCTGACTGAAGGACTTCATTGTCCATCACCAAGAGTGGCTCAGTAGCACCACTACTAACTGAACTGGCTGGATCCTAAAGTTCATGTCTGTGGAAGGTGCTGAAGGAACCAACAAGAAGGGAAAGCATACTTGACGTCATCCTCACCAACCTTCCTGCCACAGATCATAGAAGAATCATAGAAACCCTACAGTGCAGAAGGAGGCCATTCGGCCCATCGAGTCTGCACCGACCACAATCCCACCCAGGCCCTACCCCCACATATTTTACCCGCTAATCCCTCTAACCTACACATCCCAGGACTCTAAGGGGCATTTTTTTTTAAACCTGGCCAATCAACCTAACCCGCACATCTTTGGACTGTGGGAGGAAACCGGAGTACCCGGAGGAAACCCACGCAGACACGAGGAGAATGTGCAAACTCCACACAGACAGTGACCCGAGCCGGGAATCGAACCCGGGACCCTGGAGCTGTGAAGCAGCAGTGCTAACCACTGTGCTACCGTGCCGCCCTAAAAATATGCAGGGGATATTTAGTTACAAATGTACAGGTATATCTGTGCGGCAAGTGGTGTGAGTTACAGACAAGCGCTAGTGCATCCCGCACCTAGACATACGCTCTTCCACCTTCTTCCGGCAGGAAAAAGATACAAAAGTCTGAGGATATGTACCAACCATTTCAAGAACAGCCTTTTCCCTGCTGCCATCAGACTTTTGAATGGACCTACCTCACATTAAGTTGATCTTTTTCTACACCCTAGCTATGACTGTAGTATTACATTCTGCTCGCGCTCCTTTCTTTCTCTATGAACGGCATGCTTTGTCTGTACAGTGCGCAAGAAACAATATTTTTCACGTATACCAATACATGTGACAATAATAAATCAAATCAAATCAAATCAAATCCATGACAGTATTGGTAAGAGTAACGACCACACAGTCCTTTTGGAGACGAGGTCCTGTCTTCACATTGAGGATACCCTCAATGTTGTGTTGCTAATTGGGATCATTTGAAGAGATCTAGGAACTCAAGACTGGGTATCCATGAGGCCATCAGCAGCAATAGAATTGTACTCGACCACGATCTGTAATCTCATGGCCCAGTATATCCCCCATTCTATCATTACCACCAAGCCAGGGGATCCACCTTGGTTCAATGAAGAATGCAGGAAAGCAATGCCAGGGGTAGTACCAGGCACACCCTAATAATGAGGTATCAACATAGAACTACTTATGTGCCAAAAAGTGATGGGCAGAGCTAAGCAATCCCACAATCAATTGATCAGATGTAAGGTTTACAGTCCTGCCACATCCAGTCATGAATGGAAGTGGACAGTTAAACAACTCACTGGAGGAGGAGGTTCCACAAATATCCCCATCTTCAATGATGGAGGATCACAGCACATCAGTGCAAAAGATAAGGCTGAAGCATTCGCATCAATCTTCATCCAGAAATGTTGAGTGATGATCCATCTCGGCCTCTTCCGGAGGTCTCCAGCATTACAGTTGCCAGTCTTCAGTCAACTTTATTCACTCCATGTGATATTAAGAAATGATTGAAGGCACTGGATACTGCAAAGGTTATGGGCCCTGGAAAGATTCTGGCACTGAAGACTTCTGCTCCAGTACTGATCATGCCCCTAGTTTAGCTGTTCTAGTACAGTTACAGCACCACCCCATCTGGATCATCAGCACTGTGGTGGAATGGGTCACCAATAGTGCTATCAAGTGGCATTTACTCAGCAATAACTTGCTCGCTGATGCTCAGTTTGGGCTCTGCCAGGATCACTCAGCTCCTGTCCTCATTACAGCCATGGTTCAAGTATGGGCAATAGAGCTGAACTCCAGAGGTGAGAGTGACTGCCCTTGACATCGATGCCACAGTTAACCAAGTATGGCTTCAAGGAACCCAAGCAACACTGGAGTGTGTGTGTGTGTGTGTGTATGTAGAGAACTCTCCACTGGTTGGAGTCAGACATAGCACAAAGGAAGATGGTTGTGGTTGTTGGAGGTCAACCATCTCAACTCCAGGGCATCATTGCAGGAGTTCCTCAGGGTAGTGTCCTAGGACCCAACCATCATCATCTGCTTCAGCAATGACCCTCCTTCCATTCTAAGGCCAGAAGAAGTGGGGAAGTTCACTGATGATAACACAATGTTTAGCACCATTTGTGGCTCCATGCAATCCACGTCCAAATGCTGCAAGACCTGGACACTATCCAGGCTTGGGCTGACAAGTAGCAACATTCACACCAGACAAGTGCAAGGCAATAACCATCTCCAACATGAGAGAATCTAACCATCACCCCTTGACATTCAATGGCATTACCATTACCAAACTATCAACATCCTGGGGATTACCACTGACCAGAAATTGAACTGGACTAGTTACATAAATGCTGTGTCCACAAAGTATTTAAACCCCTCGCTAACTATCCTCCTCCAAAGAACAAGAACAAAGAACAAAGAACAATACAGCACAGGAACAGGCCCTTCGGCCCTCCAAGCCCGCGCCGCTCCCCGGTCCAGGATTGAATCCTGAATCCAGGATCCCCGCCCAATTTTCCAGCCTATCTACATACCAATATCCTATCCACCGAGCTGTCCCTCACAGCTACGATGCTTTGTTCATCACAACCTATTAACTCACCCCCACCCCCCCCATTCCAGACCATGTGATCTCCAGGGAGAGGCGAAAACCCAGAGTGAAAACCCCAGGGTCAATATGGGGAAAAAAAATCTGGGAAATTCCTCTCCGACCCCCTGAGGCGATCGAAACGAGTCCAGGAGATCACACTGGCCCTGATCGGAAAATGCTTCCCAACCCTAGTCATTTCCACTTCCACGAACACCATATGAATTCCCTGCCCCCGAGACAGGTTCCCAACTATCCGCAGTCTCGCTCTGTACTGGCACCAGCAAGATGATCATAGAATAGATCAAAACAATGAAAAAGAGGCTCATTTATCACAACTGCTATTTGTGAGATCTTGCTTTGGGGAAATTGGCTGTTCTGTGTCTCTATATGACAACAGCAATCACATTTCAAAGTCAACTCATTGAGTGGGGCCAGAAGATCATGCCAGCGGGAAGGGCTGGATAAACCTGTCCATTGGCTATGAGCATTTTGGGAGGCACACTATCTTCAGGAAAGTGTGGACGTCAAGAAAACTTTTGCAGAAGGTTCCTGCGGTTTTAACACTTCCTGTGAATTAGGTGGTTTGTTTATGTCAGGAATGCCTGAAATCCCTCCTGTCCATGTTCCTTGGAAAGAAAAATTGAAAATAAAAGGTCCTATCTACAGGTTAGAACGATATTTAA
Organism: Mustelus asterias; assembly: GCF_964213995.1. Lineage (NCBI taxonomy): Eukaryota > Metazoa > Chordata > Chondrichthyes > Carcharhiniformes > Triakidae > Mustelus > Mustelus asterias. The sequence goes on along the minus strand of NC_135817.1, from coordinate 6,806,366 downwards.
TAATGATAAAGCAACGAATTGATGAGTAATGAAATGATTAACACATATAACAGTGAGCGAGAAAAATAATCAAAGTCTTAAGTGAAATAAAAATCAAAAATTGCTGGGAATACTCAGCCAGTCAAGCAGCATCTGTAATGAGAGACTTTTTAAAATTCCCAAATCAGTATTTTTCTTTTGTATTAAACTCATAGGTAATGCTTAAATGAAAATTACACTTATACTAAATATAATGAGCAAAAGGAGATGTCCCCAAGCCAGATCTATGCAATTAATGGCTTATTAATGCTGGAGACCTGCTTCATTGTGCCAAAGTGCTGACATTACCAATACTCCACATTCATTCTCTGTAAATTAATCCGCCTGCTTCCAAAACATGATGGCAATTTGAAGCATCCACTTGCATTTGTCACTGGCTGTGTGGGAAGTGGTAACTGGAGATGCAGGGACTATCTCATTTCTCTTAAGAGTCTATGCCACAGGAGCTTCTTCCTACAAAACCAATACTGCATTAAGCAATGGGAAAGATTAACAGATCCACAAGTTTTTGTTTTGAAGCATTTTGTTTACTTTGCTGTTTTTTTGCTCTCTGAAGCTGCTTGTTGAGGCTTTCCGTTTGGCAGCCATCTCCAATTAACTGAGTCCTCAGTTTGTCTTGAAGGAACAGCCACTTCAAAATTGTCACAAACACTGCAACAAATCAGTACAAATGGGACCTTGACAGAGAACCTGCACTGCAGCTGTGATGTGACTCACATCATTAAAGACTGCCCCTTAACAAAATTCAGCAGAAGGCTATGAGAGCTGCTGAGGAAGCTATTGCCTGGCTTTGTGATTACTGCACCCGCCAAAAGATACCTCTCTCCTACAAGGGGAAACACTGGCTGAAATATTCCTGTCTCCATATGTCTTCTTCATAACTTACATTCCTACCTATCTTTATGTCATCAGCAAATTTAGCTAAAATGTTACCCTCTACCCCCACACCTTTGGTGTGGCACCTTGTCTAATGCCTTCTGGAAATCCAAGCACACCACATCCACATGTACTCCTTTATCCACATTGTTTGTTACTTCCTCAAAGAACTCTAATGGATTTATCAAATTCAATTTCCCTTTTACAAAACCACATTGACTCTGCCTGATTATATTAAGATTTTCAAAGTACTCCGCTATAGCCTCCTTAATAATAGATTCCAGCATTTTCCCTCTGAAAGATATGAAACCAATTTGTTGGCCTATAGTTTCCCTCCTTCCCTGAATAAAGAAGATGCATTTGCTATTTTCGAATCAGATGGAAACTTTCCAGAATCTAGGGAAGTTTGCAAATTAAAACCAATGTACTACTATCTCAGCAGCCACTTATTTTTATTCTTTGGGATCAAGTCCTTTTAAGGAAGTATAGCTGTGATTCACCAGAATGATCCTGAGGTTTAAAGGGTTAACTTACGAGAAGAGGTTGCTTAAAGTTTGCTTACATTCCAGAGTTTAGAAATTTGGGGGATGATCTAATTGAGGTGTTTAAAACGATGAAGGGGTTTGATAGGGTAGATAAAGAAATTCCTCAGGTCAGAAAGTCTAGAACACAGGAACTTAATCTTAAAATTAGTGTCAAGTCACTCAGGAATGAATTGGGCAGGCACTTGCAACATTGAAATTCATCTGCCGCGTCCATTTGGCCAACTTGTCAATGTCCCTCCAAAGTTGCTCAGTGTCATCCTCATAAAGCTAGGTACATACCCATGAGTCGAGACGTGGTGGTATATTCCACAAGTACATGTACATGTCACATTGGGTGGAAAAGTCAGCTGTTGGGAGGACACAACCATGCTGCTAAAGGCTTTTAATAGACTAAATGAATGGACAAGGAGGTGCCAGATGGAATATAGTGTGAGAAAGTTTGAAATTATCCACTTTGGTAGAACAAACAGAAAAGCAGATTATTTTTAAATTATGAGAGACAGGAAAATGTTGGTATTCAAAGGGACTTTGGTGTCCTTGTACATAGATCACATAAAGCATTGGTACAGTTAACCATTAGGAGAGCAAATGGTGCATTAGCCTTTCATACAAAGAGTTGAAGTTTAAGAATAAGGAGGTCTTACTGCAATGATACAGGGCCTTGGTAAAAAGGGACAATGATTGTAAGCACATACCTGGAGCACTATGTGCTTACAGTTGTTGTCCCTTTTTCTAAGAAAGGATTTACTTGAATTTGAGGAAGTACAAAAAGGTGGATGAGGCTAGTTTCTAAGTTGGGTGCATTATCCTGTTAGGAGAGATTGAGGGGACTAGACCAGGTTGGCCTCCCACATCCTACTTAGTGTAAACCTGAAAACATCTGCTAGCCATGCCCTAACTTGAACTGGGTCCCATTCACCCATCTTCCTATGGCTATACTCTATATTGGTTTCCAGTTAACTAACACTAAAACATTCTCATCTTTATATCCAAATGTATCCATTGATTTAACTCTCTCTAGGTCTGTAATCTCCTCTGGTCTTACAACCTCTGTACCAAAGCAGAGACTGATAGACTTTTATATATGAAGGGAATCAGGGATTTGGGGATAGTGAGGGAAGATATAGCTGAGACAGAAGGTCATCCATGATCTTAATGACTGTCAGAGCAAGCTAAGTAGCCTACTCTTCTGACTGTGGAGGGTCCATATCGTCAATGGTAACGCTTGTTGGGGGCGATTCTCCCATTCCGACTCGCTAATTTTTTGGTGGGTCGGACCGGGTGATTCGTGCGTGTGCCGATTCACGGGATTCGTGCACGTGTTCCCGACGCATGTGCATCTCCCAGCACAGAAATCCGGCGTGGTTGGGACCACGCAGGAAACTGGCGGAAACACCAGGTAAGTTATTCTAATCTTATTCTAATGTGATTTGAATGTAATTATCAGGCCCAGGACTGAATTCTCCAGACCCGATTGAATCTCCCACCCCACCAGTACAATTTCACTCCGGCAGGGTTTAGAGTAGCTCCCTACTTTTGGGGAACTAGTGGGAGACCCCGCTAGAGTGAAGGGGGGGAAATCTTCACTCCAGGGGATAGTACCCCCAGGCATGGGCACCCTGGCAGTGCCAGCCTGTGCCCCCTGGCACCACCCAAGGAGCAAAGTGTCCATGCCCAGGGGGCACCTTGGCACTGCCCACTGGGCATGGGGCAATGCCAATGGGGTGGGGCCTAGGGGAACAGTGCCAAGAGGGCGGTGCCAGCTGGGGGCAGGGCCTGGGGCGATCAGTGGAGGGTGGGGAGGGGTCCCACTGCCACTCTGCAGACAGGATCGGTCAGGGCTGGAGAGAGCCCAGCGATTGGGGCGGGCTGGGGGGGCGGTTGGGTCTGCCTCCCATGGGGGAAGGGGGGTCGTCACTGCTGTGGGGGGGGGTCTGGATCGGGGTACTCCGGAATGGGGGGGGTGTCGGAGCTGACCCGGGAATGATCATGGAGGCAGCGATTGGGCTTTGGGGGCTAGTGGGGTGGAAGGGCAGCACTGCCGGGGTCCCCGGCTGGCCAGCGATTGAGCTGGCCAGCGAATGGGAGGCTGACAGTTCGGGGCCACTGCGCATGTGTCAGACTCCGGCGTGAATAACCCCACCCCTCCCGAGCTTTTAATGATATTCAAGATTGTGCCCGCTGCACTGCACAGAGTGTGGGAGATTCGAGTCGGAACTCCCACTGAAAAAACAATTGTAATTTACACCATTTTCCCTGCGAATTCAGCACTTAGAACTTTTTGGGAGAATCGCCCCTGTTATGTTCTTAGAGACAATGTTTGTTCTGGCTCAGTATTTTGTCTACATTGATTGAAAATCCAACTTCACTGTTGTACCTGTTAATTCTCAGATACTTCCGACCAGTTTTCTTACTACAAGGTTTTACCCGGTGCCCTTATTTGCAAGATGGACAAAGGACAAACACAAGTAAAGGTTCAACAAGTTTATAAATAACAACACTATCAACCCTTAAATTACCCACATAACACAAGAGGATACCCCAGATTCAAGTATACTACCCGCAAGATGGTTTAGTTAAACTGCAGGCTCGATTCTCTGAGTCCCTCTGCTCCGTCGTCAGGAAGGTGAGTCTCAATGGCAGCTTCTTCCTTCCTGCCTTCTCTGGTCAGTCTTCCGAATGGTCAAGGTCGCCTCCCTCGCCGAGTCTTCGCTGCTGGTGTGTCTGAGATGTGTACCTTTATCCCCCTGCCTGCCTGCCTTTCCAGAAACTTCTCTGGGTTCCAGCCAATGAGGTCCCAGGAGGGGGTTCCAATACCAAGTGGGTTTCTGCCTGACAGGACACCAGGGTCCGCCCCCAGGTGTCCATCTCCATGCTGTTGCTTACATGTAACCTGTTTTCAGATAAGCTAACTGCAGGAACTCTCAGTGACAGAAAGTCTGGCCCGATCTGGGCTTCTAACAATAGGCCGGTGCATTTCAATGGGATGCAATGATCTCCTGCTAAGTATCAGTCGAGTGCGACGACCTTTGATGGGTGATTGATGGGTCAGGCGCAGACACGTTTGTGTATTTGTACAACTGGCCTGCCTGAGGTTTGACTGTGTTTGATTTTAAAATGCCCAATTCTTTAATTTAGGATATCCAATTTTATCAGCCTTAAAACTAGGCCCTGTTTATATTACCACATCACCTACGTAGGTTGTAATAAATAAAGCTGCTGTGGGAGAAGCTGTGCTCTATCCACCATAGCTAACATGATCCTGCTTCATGTGATGCCTGCACACATGCACTATCCAGCAGAGTCACTGAACAGCAATCAGGAGTGGGAATCCCAGCTGACTTTATTTACCTTCCCATCCATGTTGGGGGAACTCAGGATGACCAACTGATCACAGAGTCAAAGAGTTTTCCATGGCGCAGGAAAAGTCCATTTGGACAATCAAGTCTATGCCAGAACTCTGGACCAATCCAGTCATTCCTATTTCACCATGCAAGACCCTTAACCCCACAAGTTTATTTCCTTCAAGTGCCCATCCAATGCCCTTTTGAAATTGTTGATCATCTCCGCTTCCAGCACCCTCACAAGTAACAAGTTCCAGGTCATTACCACGCTCTGCGTGTTAAAAAAAAATCTTCCTCAGATTCCCCTGCATCTCTTGCCCAAAGTTGCTAGTCCTTGTCCTTGTCTACCCTAGTAAGGAGTTTAACAACACCAGGTTAAAGTCCAACAGGTTTATTTGGTAGCAAAAGCCACACAAGCTTTCAGAGCCTTAAGCCCCTTCTTCAGGTGAGTGGGAATTCTGTTCACAAACAGGGCATATAAAGACACAAACTCAATTTACAGAATAATGGTTGGAATGTGAATACTTACAGCTAATCAAGTCTTTAAGATACAAACAATGTGAGTGGAGAGAGCATTAAGACAGGTTAAAGAGATGTGTATTGTCTCCAGACAGGACAGCCAGTGAGACTCTGCAGGTCCAGGCAGGCTGTGGGGGTTACAGATAGTGTGACATCAACCCAATATCCCAGTTGAGGCCGTCCTCATGTGTGCGGAACTTGGCTATCAGTTTCTGCTCAGCGACTCTGCGCCGTCGTGTGTCGTGAAGGCCGCCTTGGAGAACGCTTACCCAAATATCAGAGGCCGAATGCCCGTGACCGCTGAAGTGCTCCCCAACAGGAAGAGAACAGTCTTGCCTGGTGATTGTCGAGCAGTGTTCATGAATCTTGCTATAGCCGAGAAGCAACTAAGTCACAATGTAATTAATTCTGTTTTAATTCCATGAAACCTTCCCCAAAAGTGGGGAGCTAGTCTGAACCCCGCTGGAGTGAAAAATCCTGACGGGGTGGGGGAATTCAGTCCCGGGCCCGCTAATAGCATTTAAATAGTATGTTTACAACTGTGGATGGGAATCCACGGTTGAGGGGAAAGGAGCATATATTAGAAGCACCACTTTGGAAAGTGGCATCATCGGAACAAATGCGCCGGGGGTGAAGGAGCTGAGAGAAAGGGATGGAGTCCTTACAGGCTGTGGGGTGTGAAGAGCTGTAGTCCAAATAGCTGTGGGAGCCAGTGGGCTTATAATGGATATTGGTGGATAGTCTATTGGCAGAAATGGAGACATAAAGGTCAAGGAAGGGAAGGGAAGTGTCTCAGATGGACTAGGTGAAGGCGATGGAGGGGTGGAAACTGGAAGCAAAGTTGATGAATTTTTCAAAGTCTAGACGAGAGCATGAAGCAGCACCAAAATCGTAATGCAGGTATCCATTGCTACTCCTTTGATTTGGAGAAAGTGGGATGAGTTAAAGGAAAAGTTGTTGAGAGATAAAATGAGTTCAGCCAGGCAGAGGAGAGTGGTGGTGGAAGGGAATTGTTCAGGCCTCTTTTCAAGAAAGAAGTGAAGAGCTTTCAATAGGGTTATATTCGGTTATTTCAACTTTTCCAACGTTAACTGGGATGGAGTAGATTTCTTGAAATGCATACAGGAGAACCTTTTAGATCAATATGTAGAGGGCCCAACAAGAGAAGGAGCTGTGCTGGACCTAATTCTGGGGAATAAAGCCAGACAGGTTGGTGGTAGGGGAGCATTTTAGTGGTAGCAATCACAACATGGTACAGTAAAGCTTGTTATGGACAAGGAAATAGACAAGTTGTAAAAAAAAGTTTTGGATTGGGGGAGAGCGAATTTTCGTAAAATAAGACAAGATCTGGCTAAGGTAGACTGGGAACAGCTACTAATAGGGAAATCTACAGAAGAGCAGTTGGGGCATTCAAAAAGCAAATGAGGAGCATATTACCTATAGGGTGATAGGAAGAAGTAACAAGCCCAGAGAACCATAGATGACCAGAGATATTCAGGATATAATGAGAAGGAAAAGAAAGGCTTTTTAAAAGTACAAGGGGATCAGATCAGTGGAGACATTAGTGAGGTATAGAAAGTTCAGGGTGGAAAGAAGGGATCTGAGAAAGCTCTGGCTGGTAAAAGTAAGGAAAATCCCAAGATATGCTATAAGTGTATCAATGGGAAGAAGATAACCAGGGCGAGAGTAGGACCCATTTGGAAACAAGGGGGCAATCTGTGGGTGAAACCAGAGGACATTGGTAGAGTGTTGAAGAATACTTCACATGCATCTTCACCCAAGAGAATGAGGATAATGGTATGGAATTCGGGGAGAGAGACTGTGAGGTTCTTCAGCAAATTGATATAGGGGAAGGCCAAGGTATTGGAGGTGTTGGCAGCCCTAAATCCCCAGGTCCATTGTGCCCTCGGCTGCTGTGGGAGCCAAGGGAGGAGATTGCAGGGGCTCTGACCCAAATTTTCAATTCCTCTCTGGCCATGGGGAAGGTAGTAAGAAGTCTCACAACACCTGGTTAAAGTCCAACAGGTTTATTTGGTAGCAAATACCATAAGCTTTCGGAGCGCTGCTCCTTCATCAGATGGAGTGGAAATGTGCTCTCAAACAGTGCACAGAGACACAACATCAAGTTACAGAATACTGATTAGAATGCGAATCCCTACAGCCAACCAGGTCTTAAAGGTACAGACAATGTGGGTGGAGGGAGCATTAAACACAGGTTAAAGAGATGTGTATTGTCTCCAGACAGAACAGCTAGTGAGATTCTGCAAGTCCAGGAGGCAAGCTGTGGGGGTTACTGATAATGTGACATAAATCCAACATCCCGGTTTAGGCTGTCCTCATGTGTGCGGAACTTGGCTATCAGTTTCTGCTCAGCGACTCTGCGCTGTCGTGTGTTGTGAAGGCCGCCTTGGAGAACGCTTACCTGAAGATCCAAGGCTGAATGCCCGTGACTGCTGAAGTGCTCCCCCACAGGAAGAGAACAGTCTTGCCTGGTGATAGTCGAGCGGTGTTCATTCATCCGTTGTCGCAGCGTCTGCATGGTTTCCCCAATGTACCATGCCTCGGGACATCCTTTCCTGCAGCGTATCAGGTAGACAATGTTGGCCGAGTTGCAAGAGTAGGTACCGTGTACCTGGTAGATGGTGTTCTCACGTGAGGTGATGGCATGCGTGTCGATGATCCGGCACGTCTTGCAGAGGTTGCTGTGGCAGGGTTGTGTGGTGTCGTGGTCACTGTTCTCCTGAAGGCTGGGTAGTTTGCTGCGGACAATGGTCTGTTTGAGGTTGCATGGTTGTTTGAAGGCAAGAAGTGGGGGTGTGGGGATGGCCTTGGCGAGATGTTCGTCTTCATCAATGACATGTTGGAAGGCTCCGGAGGAGATGCCGTAGCTTCTCCGCTCCGGGGAAGTACTGGACGACGAAGGGTACTCTGTCCACCATGTCCCGTGTTTGTCTTCTGAGGAGGTCGGTGCGGTTTTTCACTGTGGCACGTTGGAACTGTCGATCGATGAGTCGAGCGCCATATCCTGTTCTTATGAAGGCGTCTTTCAGCGTCTGGTGGTGTCTGTTGCGATCCTCCTCTTCCAAGCAGATCCTGTTTATTCAGAGGGCTTGTCCGTAGGGGATGGCTTCTTTAACGTGTTTAGGGTGGAAGCTGGAGAAGTGGAGCGTCATGAGGTTATCCGTGGGCTTGCGGTACAGTGAGGTGCTGAGGTGACCGTCCTTAATGGAGATGCGTGTGTCCAAGAATGTAACCGATTCCAGAGAGTAGTCAATGGTGAGTCTGATGGTGGGATGGAACTTGTTGATGTCATCATATAGTTGTTTCAGTGATTGCTCACCATGACTCCAAAGGAAGAAAATATCATTGATGTATCTAGTGTATAGCATCGGTTGAAGGTCCTGTGCGGTGAAGAAGTCTTCTTCGAACCTGTGCATGAAGATGTTGGCATATTGAGGTGCGAATTTGGTCCCCATGGCTGTTCCGTGTGTCTGGATGAAGAACTGGTTGTTGAAGGTGAAGACATTGTGGTCCAGGATGAAGCGGATGAGTTGTAAAATTGCATCTGGAAACTGGCAGTTGACGGCATTGAGTACTGAGGCCGTTGCAGCAATGCCATCATCGTGGGGGATGCTGGTGTAGAGTGTCGAGACATCCATTGTGACGAGGAGTGCTCCTGGTTCAACTGCTCCATGTGTGCTGAGTTTCTGTAGGAAGTCCGTAGTGTCGTAACAAAAGCTGGGGGTTCTTTGTACAATGGGTTTCAAGATGCCCTCGACATAGCCGGAGAAGTTCTCGCACAGGGTTCCATTGCCTGAAATGATGGGACGGCCGGGTGTTTTTGCCTTGTGTATCTTTGGGAGGCAGTAGAGATCTCCAACGTGTGGAGTACGTGGGATGAGAGCACGGAGGGTGTTTTGAAGGTCCAGATCAAAGGTTTTGATCAGAGTGTTGAGTTGACGGGTGTGTTCTTTGGTCAGATCTGTGGGTAACTGTCTGTAGTGTTCCTCGTTGTTCAGTTGTCGGTACACTTCTTTGCAGTAATCCGTTCTGTTCAGTATGACGATGGCCCCTCCTTTGTCTGCTGGTTTGATAACAATGTTGCGGTTGGTCTTGAGAGCGTGGATGGCGTTGCGTTGTGCTTGGGTGATGTTCGGTGCTGTCTTGTGAGTGCGGCTGATTAATTTGATGTTGACGCACCTCCTGATGGCTTAGGCATACATGTCAAGTCGAGGGCAGCGGCCTTCCGGAGGAGTCCAATTTGACTCTTTCCTCTTCGGTTGCCCTTCGTCGTCCAGTACTTTTCCAGAGCGGGGAAGCTACGGCATCTCCTCCGGAGCCTTCCAACATGTCATTGATGAAGACGAACATCTCGCCAAGGCCATCCCCACACCCCCACTTCTTGCCTTCAAACAACCACGCAACCTCAAACAGACCATTGTCCGCAGCAAACTACCCAGCCTTCAGGAGAACAGTGACCACGACACCACACAACCCTGCCACAGCAACCTCTGCAAGACGTGCCGGATCATCGACATGGATGCCATCATCTCACGTGAGAACACCATCTACCAGGTACACGGTACCTACTCTTGCAACTCGGCCAACATTGTCTACCTGATACGCTGCAGGAAAGGATGTCCCGAGGCATGGTACATTGGGGAAACCATGCAGACGCTACGACAACAGATGAATGAACACCACTCGACAATCACCAGGCAAGACTGTTCTCTTCCTGTGGGGGAGCACTTCAGCAGTCACGGGCATTCAGCCTTGGATCTTCAGGTAAGCGTTCTCCAAGGCGGCCTTCACAACACACGACAGCGCAGAGTCGCTGAGCAGAAACTGATAGCCAAGTTCTGCACACATGAGGACGGCCTAAACCGGGATGTTGGATTTATGTCACATTATCAGTAACCCCCACAGCTTGCCTCCTGGGCTTGCAGAATCTCACTAGCTGTTCTGTCTGGAGACAATACACATCTCTTTAACCTGTGTTTAATGCTCCCTCCACCCACATTGTCTGTACCTTTAAGACCTGGCTGGTTGTAGGGATTCGCATTCTCATCAGTATTCTGTAACTTGATGTTGTGTCTCTGTGCACTGTTTGAGAGCACATTTCCACTCCATCTGACGAAGGAGCAGTGCTCCGAAAGCTTATGGTATTTGCTACCAAATAAACCTGTTGGACTTTAACCTGGTGTTGTGAGACTTCTTACTGTGTTCACCCCAGTCCAACGCCGGCATCTCCACATCATGGGGAAGGTGCCAGACGATTGGAGAACAGCTAATGTGGTTCCGCTATTTAAGAAGAGTTATAGAGATAAACCAGGGAACTACAGACCAGTGAGTCTCACATCAGTGGTAGGAAAACAATTGGAGAAACTTCTGAAGGAAAGTATTTTTTGAGGAGGTGACCAGATGTGTAGCCGAGGGTAGTGCAGTTGATGTAGTTTATATGAATTTCAGCAAAGCCTTTGACAAGGTCCCACATGGGAGACTTGTAAAGAAAGTAACTGCATTAGAGTAGATTCAAAATTGGCTCAGTTGTAGGAGACAGAGGGTAATGACAGGAGGCTGCTTTAGTGACTGGAAGCCAGTCTCCAGTGGTGTACCACAGGGATCTGTGTTGGGCCCCTATTATTCATCATTCATACAAATGACTGGGGGGGTAAGGCTAGTAAATTTGCGGATGGCACAAAGATTAGACAGGTGGTTAACAGTGAGGCGGAGTGTCTTGGACTACAAGAAGATTTAGGCGGAATGGTCAAATGTGCCAATAATTGGCAGATGGAATTTAACCCTGAAAAGTGTGAGGTGGTACACTTTGGAAGGAGTAATTTGACAAGGAAGTATTCAATGAATGCCAGGACACGAGGAAGTTCTGTGGAACAAAGGGACCTTGGTGTGTTCATCCACAGATCTCTGAAGGCAGAAGGACATGTTAGTAGGATGGTAAAAAAAGCATATGGGACACATGCCTTTATCAGTAGATATCCACTCCATCTGACGAAGGAGCAGCACTCCGAAAGCTAATGGCATTTGCTACCAAATAAACCTGTTGGACTTTAACCTGGTGTTGTTAAAACTCTTAGTGTGTTTACCCCAGTCCAACGCCGGCATCTCCACATCATGTTTATCAGGGATAGATTACAAAAGCAGGGAAGTCCATAGCACTGGAGGGGGTGCAGAGGAGATTCACCAGGATCCTGACTGGGATGGAATATTTAAGTTATGAAGGGAGGTTGAGAAAGTTTAGGTCGTTTTCGTTGGAACAGAGAAGGCTGAGGTGGCGACCTGATCGAGGTGTACAAGATTATGAGGGACATAGACAAAGTGGATAAGGAGCAGCTGTCCCCCTTAGTTGAAGGGTCAGTCACAAGGGGACATAGGTTCAAGGTGAGGGGGAGAGGGTTTAGTGGGGGATGACGGGTGATGATCGTCTGGAATGCACTGCCTGGGAGAGTGGTAGAGGCAGGTTGCCTCGTTTCCTTTAAAAAGTGCCTGGATGAGCACTTGGCACATCATAACATTCAGGGCTATGGACCAAGTGCTGGCAGATGGGATTAGATGGGAGTTCAGGTGTTTCTAATGTGTCAGTGCAGACTCGATGGGCCGAAAGGTCTCTTCTGCGCTGTATGATTCTATGAAAATTTATTTCAGTCTTGAGCATACTAAACAACCCAACCTCTACAGCTCTCCACAGGTTCAGAGAGAAGAAATTCCTCCATATCTCCATCCTAAGTGGGCAATCCTTTGCTGAGATAATGACATCTGGTCCTAGACTCTCCCACAAGGAGAAATAACCTCTCCACATCTACCCTGTCAAGCCCCCTGAGAATCCTATATGTCTCAAAAGGTCAACCCCTCATTCTTCTAAACCCCAATGAGTACAGACCCAACCCACTTAACCTCTCCTCATTAGACAATTCCTCCATATCCAGGATCAATCTAGTGAATCTTCTCTGGCCTACTGACTCCAATGCCAGTATATCTTTCCTTAGGTATGAGGACCAAAACTGTTCACAGTATTCCAGGTGTAATCTAAATACTGTATAGTTTGCATAGTTTTATTTTATTTAGCAAGGCTTCCCTGTTTTATACTCCATTCCCTTTGAAATAAAGGCCAACATTCCATTTGCCTTCCCAATTACCTGCTGGAATTGCCGTTAGCTTTTATGATTTATGTACAAGGACCCTCAAATTCCTCTGTGCTGCAGTTTTCTGCAGTCTTTCTCCATCTAAATAATATTCAGTTCCTTTATTCTCTCTACCAAAGTGCATAACTTCACATGTTCCTGCATTATATTCCAAGTTTATGCTTACTCACATAACCTGTCTAAATCTCCCTGTAGATTCTTTGGGGGTGAACTTACCAGTTCGTCACGCCGGTTGATCAGCGCGACGAGCCAGTAAGATCACAAGAGAAGCAAAGAACTGGGTTTGTGCCCAGTTTCTCATTTCTCACACTAAATTACCAGTGTAATCAGTCTCATGCCCAGGAATCCTGATTTAAATATTATCAGTGAGCCTGGGTCACTATTGTCCGGGCTCACTTGCCTGAACGGCCTCACCAGTGTAGGTCCTCACCAGCAATGGGGACCAGGCATGATGGCCTTGCTGGTGGGATTGGAGGCCTCTGTGGACCTCCAGGTGGTCAGGGGCAGTGGGAACCCTTGGGACCTTGGCAGTGCCATCCTGGCATCCTTGCTCTGCCAACCTGCCACCCTGGCAGTGTCCACCAGGCACCAGGCAGTGCCAAGGGGTGGGGTCTAAGGGGACGGTGTGGGGCCTAAAGGGGCGGTGGCGCATGGGGAGCTCCGCACTTTGCAATCGGGGATTTCCAGAGTGGTGATTGACTGAGAGGGTGAATAGAGGCAGTGATCAACGGGGAGGGATGATGTCGGGGGGCAGTGGGGGAGCGACAATCTCCCAATGCACAATGTACATCGTGCATTGGGAGATCAGACACATGCGCAATAGCGCCCTCTAGCAGTCATCTGCCGGCTTCCCAGCAATGATTAGACTCCATCCACGCCCCAAAGATGTGCGGGTTAGGTTGATTGTCCAGGTTAAAAATTGCCCCTTAGAGTCCTGAGATGCGTAGGTTAGAGGGATTAGTGGGTAAATATGTGGGGGTAGGGCCTGGGTGGGATTGTGGTCAGTGCAGACTCGATGGGCCGAATGGCCTCCTTCTGTACTGTAGGGTTTCTATGATTTCTATGATACCCTTCTGGCGAGAATCCTACTTTGCCTCATTTTTTCTCTCACTGTGATAAGATTATATTTTTTCTCTCATTGTAAATATGGGTGCGATTCTCTCCCATTTTCACATTCATTCGGCACTTAGAATTTTTTTGGTAAGATCGCCCTTTTGTGTCTCCATCACCACTTGCCTTCCCACCTATTTTTGTGTCATCCGCAAACTTGACAATACCACATTCACCTCCCTCGTCCTAGTCACTAATATATATTGTAAATCATTGTGGTCCAAGGATTGATCCCTGTGGTACTCCACTAGGTGCAGGTTGCCATCTTGAAAATGCCCTTCTTATCCCAACTCTCTGTCTTCTATCAATTAGCCAATCCTCTTTCCTTGCTATCTATTCTATCCCCAACACCATCAGCTCTTATTGTATTAAGTAGTGTTTTGTGAGGTACCTTATTGAATCCAAGCATATTACATCTACTGGTTCCCCTTTATATATCCTGCTCATTACCACTTGAAAGGACTGTAATAAATTTGTCAGGCACGATTTCCTCTTCATGAAGCCATGCTGACTCTGCTTGATTATATTATGCATTTCTAAATTATCTGCTATTACGTCCTTTATAATGGACTCTAACATTTTCCCAATGACAGAAGTTAAGCTAACTGGCCTATAATTATCACCTTTCCTGTTTGAATAAGGATTTTACATTGACAGTTTTCACTCCTCTGGGACTTGATCAAATTTAAGGGTTCTTGGAAGAATACTACCAACCAGTGCATCCACCATCTCAGCTACTTCCTTTACTATCCTAGGATGCAACCCATCAGGTCCAGGGGACATATCGGCCTTTAATCCCGTTAGTTACCCTAGTACTTTTTCTCGAATGAGTAATAGTTATTGTATTTATTTCCTCCTCCCCTTCTGACCCTTGAGTATTTAGCATTTTTGGAATGTTATTCGTGTCTTCCACCATGTGGACTGACATGACGTATTTGTTTAACTCCTCTGACATTTCCTGGTTCCCTATTATTATTCAGAAGTACCAAGAGCACTGACCCAGATCAATGGATTATGGCGAGGAGGGGCAGGTCTTGACCAATGGTTGAAAGGTGAACAGTGAGTGACTGATGCAGGTCAGTGGTAGAAGGGCTGTAAGATTGGGGCAAAGGCCTGTTGAATGTGGGGAAAAGAGATTGACCCCTCCACAAGTGGGCTGTGACTATGGATGCGGCCTGATGTATCTCCGTGAGAGGGAAATTTAAAGGAGGTATCAATAGCCCCTGGCCTGCCACCAGGAGACCACCTTGAATGAGCTGGCAGCTTCCACACTCAACAGAGGTGAAAGGCAGACCCGCTCCAAGGGTGGGAAAATACCAGTTGTAGAATGAGGGTGTTCGACATAGCAAGGATTAATATGGGACTGGAGAACAGCACTGCCACAGTATGATGTATTGAGTCACATGGCTGTAGACACGGTACAGAGTTGTTTGGAGAGATGTAGAAGTCAGCATGAAATTGGCTACTGGACTGGGCTAAACTTTGTACTATGCAAATAGTTATATGTCACCAATAAGCACTACTGTTTAACCTATAAGCCTTTAAAACTTCTTTGTGAGACCAACTGAACAAACTATACAACATGGTGGCAGTTAATGATAGAATCCAGAATCCCAAAGTGGCTGGAGTAGGACCTCAAAATCTCAAAGTATGAAAAACTGAATTTCTGACTTGAGCTAAGTAAACCTAAATTGAAGAGACAGCTAGAGATCGCCTAAGAAGATGTCCATTGCAGACATGGAGGCTGAAGGGTAGAAGAAAAATCCACTGTTCCTCCGAATGACTCCAACAGAGCTTGTGGTGGTCCGTAGTGTCTGGTCAGATGCAGGGTCAGAGGACCTAGAGACTGAGAAGTGCAGAGGATCCCAGAAGAGTCAACAACACTGAGATATCATACCAGGAAGACATCCAACCGTGCTTCTTTGGTGAGATCAAGGATATTGAATTCTCCTTTCAGAATGTTTACATCTTAGTAAATGGTCACCTCACCAATTTCAATGTAGATACAGGAGAAAGTGTTATGATCCCCTTGGATAAGGAACCATGGCTGAAAGATCTCTGGCTAGACAGACCCAGACAGTGGAAGGCACATGTGAGAATAGCCAGAAGCAGAACAATGAGCCCCAACCTCAGGCTCCAACAGTTATTTTCACATAACCTGGGAACACTTGGCACTAAAACTGCAACTTGCAGCTGAAACACACAGCAGGTAACATTCGCACCACACAAATGCCAGACAATGACCATCACCAATAAGACATTCTAACCACTGCCCCTTGACATTCAATGGTGTTACCATCACTGAATCCCCCACTGTCAACATCCTTAGGGTTACCATTGACCAGAAACTCAACGGGACTCACCACGTAAACACAGTGGCTACAAGAGCAGGTCAGAAGCTAGGAATACTGCAGCGAGTAACTCACCTCCTGACTCCCCAAAGCCTTTCCACCATCTACAAGGCACAAGTCAGGAGTGTGATGGAATACTCCCCACTTGACTGGGTGGGTGCAGCTCCAACAACACTCAAGAAGCTCGACACCATCCAGGACAAAGCAGCCCACTTAATTGGCACCACATCTACAAACATTCGATCCCTCCACCACCGACACGCAGTAGGAGCAGTGTGTACTATCTACAAAGTGCACTGCAGAAATTCACCAAAGATCCTTAGATAGCACCTTCCAAACCCACGACCACTTCCATCTAGAAGGACAAGGCAGCAGATACATGGGAACACCACCTGCAAGTTCCCCTCCAAGCCACTCACCATCCTGGCTTGGAAATATATCACCGTTCCTTCACAGTCACTGGGTCAAAATCCTGGAATTCCCTCCCTAACGGCATTGTGGGTCCACCCACAGCACATGGACTGCAGGGATTCAAGAAGGCAGCTCACCACCACCTTCTCAAGGGAAACTAGGGATGGACAATGAATGATGGCCAGCCAGCAATGCCCATGCCCCACAAATGAATAAAAAATACCATCTCTGAATCTCCCATTATCAACATCTTGGGGGTTACATTGACCAGAAACTGAACTAGAGCAGCCATATAGATACTGTGGCTACAAGAGCAGTACAAAGTCCAGTGGGATAGCGCAGTGGCAGAGTGGTTAGCATCGCTGCCTCACAGTTCCAGGGACCCGGGTTCGATTCCCGGCTTGGGTCATTATCTGTGTGGTGTCTGTGTGGGTTTTCTCCGGGTGCTCTGGTTTCCTCCCACAGTCCGAAAGAAGTGCTGGTTAGGTGTATTGGCCATGCTAAATTCTCCCTTAGTGTACCGGAACAGGCGCCGGATTTTCACAATAACTTCATTGCAATGTTAATGTAAGCCTACTTGTGACACTAATAAATAAACTTTAAACTGTAAGGATTCCTGTGGCAAATTCACCTCCTCACTCCCCAAAGCCTGTTCACAATCTACAAGGCACCAGTCATCCTTCAGCAGCACCTTCTAATATCCCTACTTCTTCCACCAAGAAGGACAATTAGGCAGATACCTGGAAACACCTGGAAGTTTTCCTCCAAAAAAATCCGAGTAGGTTAGAGGAACTTTTAAATCAATAGACATTTAAGACACTGACAGAACTACCAGCATTAAGGTAAATAATTATAAATCAGATTTATAAGCTAACAAGGGAGCGGTTTGCACATATGTGAAGTGCATTAAGAAATTTAAACAAGAGATAATGATTTAAAACATATATGTTGATCTTTTGAATGAATTAAATTACTTTATAAATGTATTTCATAAAAATCATTGTTCACTTGAGCCAAAGGCAGATTGCAGCAAGGCATGATGGTAAAGGGCACGAGGGTAAAGGACAAGCACCACATTCTAAGAGAACAATGAAACCTTAGAAATGTGCAAGTTTTATCAGTAAAGTTTTTAATGGCAGAACATTCAAGGCAGCTTCATGAATAGGACCGATTCACTGTCCAGATAAGATGGATGCATGTCCGGACGTGGGATCATGTATTAGTCTGGTTTGGCAGTGACCTGGAGGGGAACTTATGGGAATGTTAACTTTGAACTTAGTGGCCAGGCGCCTGGTTGCTAAGTGACCCAGGAGGTTGAGTTGGCCAAAAGTGATGGATACGTCGGGATTCTACGGACTAATGAAATACCATTATGCCAGAGGGTAAGGTGCAACTGGCTGAAATACTATGAATGATTTATGTATACTGAAGATGATTGATTCAAAGCTAATGAAAGGCGGGAGAATTTGATAAGAAAAGTGTATAATTGATCTATCTTGAACTGTATACGTCAGAATTCATCGGAGAGGTCAGGCTGCTCTATGTCTGGAGAGGCCTAGGACTCCTTGGTGACTTCTCCCTGCGACCGCTGGTCAAATAGAAGATACGTCTTTAAACTGGGACACTGGCTTTCGTGAATCTTTGTATTGGCTGAAGGTTCGGCGATACCCGGCCACCTCACAAACCCCGCTAACAGAAATATATCGCCGTTCCTTCACTGTCGCTGGGCAAAAACCCTGGAACTCCCTCTCTAACAGCAATGTGAGTGTTCCTACACCACACGGACCGCAGTGGTTCAAGAAGGCAGTTCACCACCACCTTCTCAAAGGCAGTTATGGATGGACAACAAATGCTGACCTGGCCAGCAATGCCCACATCCCATGAACAAATAAAGAAAAGAGCACATAGCAATATTTCTGCTGGGAGGGCAAACTCAGGGATATGACCTTAACATCAGAGGCAGACCACTCAGAAGGGAGT